>NW_016908695.1:15415-23607 GCF_001483705.2 Eufriesea mexicana | reverse complement strand
AAGAACACCAAGATAACGAAAACACACAAAGACGCACTCTTTTAAAACTCTCTTTCCAACACCAAGCGACTTACGCTTGTGCTGGTTACAACCGATTTCTAAGGACTCTGTTTTGCTTGTCAAGAACCACGCTTTTATGCTTTCCTTAAGCTACGCTTCACCTCCCCATAGAGGAGTCAAGCAACATAATTTTGTTATATAGAATAACTTTTCGATTTGCTTCTAGAAGATATCGATCGGTTTACAATTTGTTTTTGTTGGCAATAGCCGATTTGCGATTTCTTTTGGTATCCTACAATATTTTCTAGAAGCAAATGGAAAAGTTATTTTAGGTAACAAAATTAAGTTGCGTGGTCCCTACGGGGAGATGAAGCGTAGGTTCAGAAAAGCATAAAAGCATGGTCCTTGACGACCAAAACAGAGTCCTTAAAAATCAACTGTGACCAGCAGGAGCGTGAGTCGCTTGATGTTGGATAAAGAGTTAAATTAGAGTTTGTCTTTGTGTGTTTTCGTTTCGTTATCTTGGCGTCCTTTTCCTAAGTTAAATTAGTTTATGAGTTTTGAGTTTGTGTTATTCTATTCTTGTTGTTTTGGCAATTTTTGGTGCCTTGAAACCAGTTTCCGCCAGCCTACAATATTTATTACATAACAATATTGTAATATATACAAAATGTTAACTCATGCAAATTTCGTTTTAATTTTACTTCGAAATGTACATAAAGGAAAACTAATTTTACGAATTTTATGAGTATTTATTGACTCTGTCAGTATTATTGCAAAAATTTATACGAATCAGGTGTGTAGATGAAACTTAATTACCTGGGGTATTCTATGGCAACATTGTATGAAAATATTATTTAATTACGAAAGAATTTACGGATTAAAATTAATTTCTAAAATTGAAGACTATAATTGTCTACATATGTCTGATAAAGTTTTAATGTTTTTAAAATTTCTTTAAAATGTAATATTTATCTTGTTTATTTTTCAAAAATATTCATATTAGTTTTTCAAATTCATAGAACAGATCTAAAATTGTTATAATAATTAATATATAACGATCCTCGTATTTAACATAAACTTAGATTAAATAAAATATTTCTTGCTGTTAAGTCAATTTTCGGTGTCTCAAAAACCAGTTTTCGCGATCCTACAGTATTATATTCATAATATAGTTGTAATATAATTATTTATAATACAATTATTCACAAACACTGTAACTGTACTGCAGTTATTATAGGAATAAATATACATATATCATAGTACTGTAATTAACATCTAACAAGGTTATGGTCGAAGGTATTGCACAAAAGGACAACTCATTTTCGCAAAAATAAATAAGACATAGAAAAAATATTTTGCAATCAGAAATCAATTTTCGATAAAATCGATTTCAACTATCGGTTACATATAAGTACACGTAATTAAGTAATTAAGATGTCTACTGTAACGTCCATTGACTTTGTATACAATACCGACATGACTGTTACGAGCTATTATCGTAATTAAATTATATTAAATTTTATCTACGACACTTTATTTTATCGATTAAGTACCTCAGCAATATTTTCCAAAATGGCCTCTACACTTCCAATATGTTTTTACACTAGGTATCTCTGTCTCGGCTAACCTTACCTTACTTGCAACAAGTTACCAAAACTAATATTGCAAAATCTAAATTCCAGATGAGAAAAAATCATTCTACACTTTCGATTTATTTTTATGTAAAGAAAAATTGTTTACCTGCTCGTCTACCTCATTTTACTTGCATGTACACATATACATAAATCCCCAAAATAAATTTTTCGCAACATAAAATTCGTTCTACACTCCAGATATATCCTTGCACGAGGAATCACTTTCTATCCGCACGACTAACCTTACCTTACCTTATGTATACGTAACAGGTTTCCAAAATTGATTTTTCAAAACGTAAACTTCGGATGAAAAATATAATTCTACTTTTCCAATCTACTTTTATGTAAGGAATCACATCCTGCTCGCTCGACCAACTTCACGTAACCTACACGTGTACGTAAGAGATTTCCAAAATCAATTTCTCAAAACATAAACCCCCAGTGAAAAGTATCATCCTACACTGGTCACCTATTCTTGCACAAGGAATCACGTTCTGTCCACTCGACTAACCTTACTTCACCTGTATATACAATGACTCACGAAAATATTCGAAAGCTATACGTATTTTGAAGGAGTATTCTAACTGAAAAATTCTGAATTTAATTAAAGTATGTAAATTATAAAGATTTACACCGTGAATCAATTTTTCTTATTCGCAGATATTACTTTGTGAAGATGAAATCGTCATTCAAAATTACAGACCAAGCTCTATTCCTTTTTTAAATATAATTGTATAATGATGCGAGATGGGGGGATGATTTAAAAATAAAAAAATGTTTAATTTTAATTAATTTATAACGTTTAATTAATTTTTAGTGCCCTGATTCCCCTATAATAAAAATTTCTTCCTATGAGGTCTCGTTTAAGAAGCAAAGAAACTTGTATTTTTGATTTTAACTGTACAACGTCATTTTCTGTCAATAGAAAATTGATTCTGCGTGTAATACGTTATGCATTATATACAGGTAAGCTTTCATTAAAATAGGAGTTTTTAGGTTAGAGAATTCTTTTGAAATATAGCATTCGAAAACTTTCACGAGGCACTGTACGTGTAGATATATATGAATAAATATTTACCTACATATACAACGATCTTTGAAATTATTCTACACTTTTAACCCCTTGACTATGGCAGATTTTGATACGTAGCGGCCGTACTATACAGCAGAAATTGAGATACGAGGTGCGCCATTTTTGTGAAAACAAGCGCCCTCCGTGTCGGAAAGCTATACTACGCCGGGCGCCTATAGACGCCCAAATCTAGAAATTCTTTCTTTGCTAAGAATACAATTCTTTTCTAAGAAACAAGGTATCTCTCAGTTAAAAATTGAAATTTCTGTTTAAATAAATGAAATTCGGCACGAGAAAGTGTCCTAATAATTTTCTTTCCATATTATTTCGGATACAAGAGATTCTACTGTATCGAAGCAACAGGAGACTACAAATCTAAAAATTCTCTCCTTATTAAAAATTTAAGTTTCTGTTTAAATAAATGAAATTCAACGCGAGAAAGTGTCCTAATGATTTTCTCCCCCTATTATTTCGGATACGATATGTACCACTGTACCAAAGCAACGTGGCTTTTATTGTCTCGCAATAATCCGTGGCGTCCGGATCGGTAAGGACGGTCGGAGAAAGTGATTGAACGAAAGTACCGAAAGCTTGGTGGCTCGCACGATCAGTTTTTCGCGGTGGCAAGAAAGATGGAGCGGTTCTTTCTCCGTGGAGCCTGACAAATGCAGTCTATTTGTATCGGTAAGGCAGCGTGACCGGAGGCTGAAAAGGGGATTGATTTACCGGCTCGCATCTCTGCCTTAGCCGTTGGTGATTTTTCGTATCGGCCACCGTATTTATGAGACGGTACAGCGTCGTATTAATGGGCCCTCGGTACGGTACATCCGGCCGTATCGACGCCACGATCTTGTCTCGAATCTTGGCCTATCGATACGTACCAATCGTCCTACCTGCGACGCCACCTTCCCACGCGAATACGCTGTATCTCCGACGCATATACCAGCGTATAACAACGTCTGTCCGTCGTGTGTTTTATCGTATTGCGTTATTCCCTCGGCTGAACGACACACCCGGTATATCGTCCTGCATTAGTGACGTCCTTACCGATCGTGAGATACGTCTTGTTTTCCACTCTCGCTGGTTTCTCTCTTAGACGTTTCCTCGAGAAGCGAGTCGATAACGACCGAGTACCGCGACTGGCCACTCGTGGCACTTCTACGTGGTGGTCGGGCCAGTCCTTACCAAATTCGGTAGAACTCTCATTTCGGAGGTTACGTTTACCTTCACGGAAAAGGCGTTAGTTATGTTCCGTTTGTTTTCTTCAATTTCTTTTCTCTTTTTTTTTTTTCTTTTTGGTGTTTCGATGTACAACGTACCACTTGTTTGTATCCTGATCATAAATGATCAAGTACGCATGTCGTAGTAAATAGTCAAGTTTGTGAGAGGTGCTTTAAACGTACGTGTTTATGTAAATTTTGATGATTGGTTCGATATAGAAAATATGGAGGGAATATTTGGTGGATATGTAAAGTACAGAAGAGTATGGAAATTTGTTCATATTTTTGGAAAATACTACTCTACAGATGCGAATGTTTTATGGTAGTTCAGGTGGAAATATCGATAGTTGAAAATTGATAAATAATTATTAGTTCTTTGGAGTTCGCTGGGATTAAAAGTGTCCCACCTTTTTGATACACCGTAATGCATGGTGGGACATTTTTAGTCCCACCTCGAAGTATTGCAATAGCATGTGCATGTGCATAGGTTTATATTTCGTCTTATTTACGTAAAGCAGTTGGTAATACTTTCGACAAATGTTATAATAGTTATAATATTTATGTGAAAAATCGTAAAAGTAAATTAATTTTTCTAAAAATTTTGTTTAAAATAAAATTTCTATGCAACATGTGTCTATTTTATTATCTGAAATCCTCTGCAGCAAAGAGTTAATCGTTATAAATTATATTGTCAGATGTTTCATGATCTACGACATTGCAATATGACATTGCAATACGACGTTGCCATGAATGTAAAATAAAAAATGAAATCATTAGATTCCACAAAAAAATACAATTTTAAATTCAGCTTATTGATAGTGAAACTATTAAAGAGGTCAAATGACACGTTTTAGACCTTTTATCTTCGCAATTACTAAGAGTATGCATTTGCTTTTGGCAAAATTAATATCGACTTTTATTCAAACATGACTGTAATTAATTTAATTGTACTGCTTTAATTATCATCATCAACGTATATCATATTTTAGTACTCATTACAGATCGGTAATTCTAATTGTTATTGGTGGATGAAATATCAATAACGATAAGAACAACTCTTTATTTAATTCCAAAAATGATCAAACACAAATATTAAATATAAATCTAATTAATTTCTCGCAATCACATACTCACACCTATTTTCACTATTACAACTCAATTACAACTGACCTATGCCCAATCTCTCTGGTTTGTTCTTTCAACTTTCATACATTACATGACATGCACAATTCACACAACACCTCGATCATTACACGCATACTCATTTATCACGGTAACCTGAATCCATTAGATATTGGCATCCCATGCATACTTGTCCCTCTCATCCCTTTCTTACAGACATCGCTCCTTTATTATATCAACACATATATATTCAAAATTTATGTTAACCATTACCTCACGACTGTACCCCAATACTCTTTTTATCCTAATTGTCACATAAGCAATTTACAGTTAGGCAGGAAAATAGATATAAACTAAGGAACCTGCTGGCGAGACTCTGGAGAGACAGAAGAGACAGGATACGCAAACTATGTCACAGAGAAGATGAGACGTATGAACACCTGGCAGAATGTGGGGAAAGAGGGGGGAGGGGGAAGAAGCCTAGGAGAGATTCTGGACGAAGCGGGAGAAGAATTAGCGGACCTAAAAAGGATAATAGAAAAAGGGACAAAAACCAAAGAGAAGACGATGAAGGATGTAAATAGAAGAAAGACCAAAGAACTGTAAGTGCAATAAAGGACAAAACAGAGTTATTAGAGTTATTACAGGAATAGGCATTTAAAATAAGACAAACTGTAAGAACACTAAAAATACAGATAAGATAACAAAGTATGTATATGGAGCCGGAAGTCATCTGTAGCCGAGAGACAAAGATTATAATAAACTAACTGACTAAATAGATATAAACTAAGAGCGTAGGATAAATAATATAAGAAACTATGTCGAAAAGCTCAAAGAATTTCTAAGAAATTCAAAATTATTCGAATAAATCTCGCATAAATGATCGAGCAATTTAATATAAAACTTAATATAGAATTTTAATATTTAATATTTAATATAGAGTTTTAATATAGAAAATTTAATATGGAAGAAAAGTGAGCTACAAACTTAAATTTAAAAAATTTTTAAATCATTTTATACTTGATGGCTAAATAAAATAAGAAACTATTTCGGAAAGCTCAAAGAATTCCAAAGAAATTCAAAATTATTCGAATAAATCTCGCATAAATGATAGAGCAATTTAATATAAAACTTAATATAGAATTTTAATATAGGAAATTTAATATGGAAGAAAAGTTAACTACAAACTTAAATTTAAAAAATTTTTAAATCATTTTATACTTGATGGCTAAATAAAATAAGAAACTATTTCGGAAAGCTCAAAGAATTCCAAAGAAATTCAAAATTATTCGAATAAATCTGGCATAAATGATAGAGCAATTTAATATAGAATTTTAATATAGAGAATTTAATATGGAAGAAAAGTTAACTACAAACATAAATTTACAAAATTTTTAAATCGCTTTATACTTAATTATACCACTCGCCCTTATGCTCTTTATATATACGTATATGCATATTCACACACATATTGGACTCTCTTTACCGTACCGCGATTTATCGTGAGTAAGCAATCCAGTACATTGTTTGCTGTACTAATTACAACGAAAAGCTATACTTCGAGGCGAAGCTGATTCAAGGCTAATTTACCGTTGTATTTGAACGTATTATTAGATACGCGTGTGCTGCGTGCAGCGATGATGAGGAGCGCCTCGCCTCGGTGGCAAGCGTAAAACATTGCTTGACCACTTGAACTTAGAACTCTAAATCTTGCTGCGCGTACGTACCTCGCTGGCGACCACGCGGACGAAACTACGTGTCGTTCAACTCGTAATTATGATTTGTTTTCACGTTGACAACTCTCTGTGTCTATGCAAAGCTTATAACACATGGGAATCCGGGAACGATGGTATCTCCGCGGATAAGCTTAAAATATGAGTATACATTCTTTCATGTTAAAATACTTTGGCATGGTTCCACCTCGTGTTAAAGATTATAATCTCTTGGCTACTTGCAATCAAATGGACCACGACACGCGCTCGCCGGGTAACGAGTCGAATCAATTATTCAAGCTTCTCTCTCCTTTCTCTCAGAGCATATATCAATTTTCAATTTTATTCTGTTAACAATCTGTACTGTTTACATATATCTACGTAAGCGGGGATATTAGTGATGACTCGAAATAAATGTATCATGAAGAATTCAATTTTGGTACAGAGATGGTACTTTTCAGACAATTGTATTTTATAATTTATATATCGTTAATAATATTTTCGTATTTTATAATCCGTATGTAATTAATGCTATTTAAGAACTCATTAATAATTGAATATCTACTATAACGATTTATTTGATTTATAATTAATAATTTATTAATTATTTCTTGGTATAGAGATAGTATTTTTTTAATGGAAAATAGGTTGTTTTGTGTATGTAAAAATTTGTATTTTGTAACTTAGACATTAATAATAATATTTTTGGTATTTTATGATACGTATATAATTAATGATAATTAATAATATTGAAGAATTCATTAATAATTAAATGTATAATATAACGATTACTTTGATTTATAATTAATAATTTATTGATTATATGTGAGAACGGAAATTAGGTTGTTTCGTGTATGAACAATGTGTATTTTGTAATTTAGATATTATTAATAATATTTTCGTATTTTATGATTCGTATATAATTGATGATAATTAATGATATTTAAAACTTCATTAATAATTAAATAATTAATACAATGATTAATTTAATTTATAGCTAATAATTCATTAATTATATCTAGGTACAGATATAGTACTTTTTTAAAACGGAAAATAGGTTGTTTTGTGTATGTAAAAATTTGTATTTTGTAATTCTGATATTACTAATAATATTTTTGGTATTTTATGATTCGTATATAATTAATAATAATTAATGATATTTAAAAACTCATTAATAATTAAGTGTATAATATAACGATTAATTTGATTTATAATTAATAAGCTAAATTTAATTAAATAAAACGATTAAATAATTCACAGAATTATTTAACAATAGAATTACCGTCTTGTAATATGACGTTAAATATAATCTACATTATTTGAATGAATTAAAGTGGTACAATGAAAATCAAGATACATTCACAATTGCAATCTTATCTAAAATCTTATTTAAAACAAAAGTCTGAAACAAGTTATTTTGACCCCCTGG
>NW_016908695.1:0-12663 GCF_001483705.2 Eufriesea mexicana | reverse complement strand
ATTGGACAGAGGGTGTGACATAAGGACCTTTGGCTAAGGAGTAGGAAACTGTCAAGGAGCCGATTTCTGATGGTCGATGACGTGATTTATAAGTGTCGTCCGTCCGTCGCTTGTTGGGTCTGTCACAAGTGGGTCCCATCTGTCGCGTCTGGTTTCTAGTAAAATACCTAAATTTCGCTTTACCTTTGTACGCTTAATCCGCTAGAACGGCGTTGAGGCACATTGAACCTCCGGAATTGCAGTCGCGGTATAAAATATAAAATAGACCGTTAGGTCTGGCAAAAGTGTAAGCCTTAGAATAAAATTATGTTATAAACACGCTCTCCGGGACGGAACAACCTATTTTATATTATTTGTTTTCGATCAAGATGGAGGATTCTTGATCACAATGATCACTTGTTTCACTTTCACTAATTTCTACTGGCACGTATCACTGTGGAGTTTTTCCATTCACTATTCTTTGAACTCTGACACATTTCTTATTTTTTCAAAACCTTAAGATTACCCACGACCACTTACGTCATAATCTTAGGAAACTTTTTCCATTTGAAAATTTTGTTTTGAAATAGTTTCGAAAGAGGTATATTTTGTTATTAACATAGTAGACACTTCTTTTGCAATTCTGTTCTGTTCTTCGGTTCAAGAAACGCCTACATACGACGAGATATAAGCAAGAATAATTGTCTTTCCTTTTTTGGCTGCTGAATGATTAGTTTCCCAGGTGTCTAGCATAACATAGTTTATGTGCGTTTTGTTTTTAATAGACAAATTTACATTTTTGCAATCAGTGAAGATAATGTGTCTGTTATTCAGTCTGCTGCAAGCAATTTTGAAAGCTTCTTGTATTACAATTGTTTCAGCTGTTGTAATGGTGATATAAGGTGGCCTGAATTTCCTGGCTCTCGGAAAATTTCGGAGATAGAATCATATGTATTAGAGTAAATCCACGGTATTTGTCTAGAAATTCCAATGTCAGCGACTTTAAAGAAAGTGGGTCTGTATTGAATCTATTATATCTCTCATGTGCAGTATTTAGTGAAATAGGATGTACTGTATCGAGGAAATTTTTGGGGCACACTTTTCCATGTAACCTAAATCAAATTTGTATCAAGCTTTGGTTCAATCTAATTTCAGAGAAAGGAGTTACACAGTTGTATTTATAGTTTTGGAGACCCTATATACAATATCATTATGATCCTTCCAAAGATAAACTGTATTCTCATCAAACAAATCTATTTCTTTTTTTCCTTAAATTATATAAAGAAATTGGTTGTATTAACAAATTTAATTTATAAGTTATAATAATTCAATAAACTAAACAAGATGAATAAGTATTAATAAATTTTTTCATATATATCAGAAATTATCAAGGTAGTCATTTTTATTTTTTCTTAATTTTTATTTAGCACTTCTTCGTTTTTCATTTAACGTATGTAAAAATATATAAAATATGTAATATATAATGATAATATATAAAAATAAATAATTTATTTTGTAATCATAACTAGATTGTTTTTTAAAATTATTATTTGCACTATGTTAAATATTAAAATGCAGTCATATAGAGAATGAGAAAATACATTACAATTTGTGTCTGAAGCATATCATAGTAAATATAGTTCTGTACAGGTGCATTTACAATTGTTCCTATTAAAACGTTGATTTCACATAATGTATTGAAAATATGAACAGTTGAAAATTAGTGTGAATTATATATTTATTGATAATTGATATATATTGATATATTGATATATATTTATTAATTATATATAATTATTACACAGAATGTATATTCGAGTCTTTGAAGTAAAATGCAATTTTGTAATTAGAGAATGAGAAAATGCATTATAATTTGCGCCTAAGGCATATTATACTAAATATAGCTCAGTGTAGGTGCATTTGTAATTGTTCCTATTAAAACGTTGATTTCATATAATATATTGAAAATATAAGCAGTTGAAAATTAGTATGAATATACATATAATTATTGCACAGAATGTATATTCGAGTCTTTGAAGTGAAATGCAATTTTGTAATTGGAGAATGAGAAAATGCATTATAATTTGTGTATAAGGTATATTATAGTAAATATAATTCAGTGTAGGTGTATTTATAATTGTTCCTATTAAAACTTTGATTTCACATAATGTATTGAAAACATGAAATATGAAAATATGAAAATTAGTATGAATATAAATATAATTACTATACAGAATGTATAATTTGAGTCTTTGAAGTAAAATGCAATTTTGTAATTAAATTGTAATGATTTAGTAATATGTAATTTATATAATACATATTTTAATAGAATTCGACCACGTGAAAATAAAATCGTACTCATTATGAATTCGTAATTATACGTAACATATAAATAATACTAAAATATGTACGATATTATTACGTACAGTAAACGTTTAAATGTAAAACGAAGGATACATTTCGAAAATATCAGACGAGATAAGAATAAAATCAGATGGGCGCCCTCGCTTTTATCGTCGAAGAATTTAATCGCAAAAGTTAGAGCGTGGCGATCTGAACACATCGTTTGATTTTGTATATTGAAGGATCAGAGTGATCAAAATCTTAGCAATTCGATTATCAGCGATTTTATAATCGCAAAGATTATTTAGCTCTTATATGCCACGATTTCGAACGCTTCAATTTTCGAATGTTGCAATGATATACTATTAATTTAAATTTTTGACATTTAAAAATTTCTATATTCTGTTTATTAAAAATTCTTTTTCCACTTTGAAGTACACCAAATTTTCAAATTTTCAAATTTTCAAATATTGCAATAATATACTTTTAATTTAACCTTCTGACATTTAAAAATTTCTACATGCTTTTTATTAAAAATTCTTTCTCCACTTTGAAGTACACCAAATTTTCAAATTTTCAAATTTTCAAATATTGCAATAATATACTTTTAATTTAACCTTTTGACACTTAAAAATTTCTACACTCTTTTTATTAAAAATTCTTTCTCCACTTTGATGTACCTGTAATATTCCAAACTTATTAATATATAATATCTATATGTTATTAATAAACATTAAATCGATATTAAATATTATTAACAAAAATTGAAGCTTAATCATTCGCCATACAAAAGTTGAACCTAAATCAAATTCCTCGAAAACAGAAAATCAAAAAGTCGAGAAATCGATAAAAAGAAATTATTTGGCTTTTCTCACATACTTGAAATTCATAATAAAAATCTGTATTCCCATTGAAACAAAGCAAATAAGCAAATAGTAGTATAACTGAATAATTTTCACCTAATATTAAAAGAAATTTAAAATGAAAGAGACGTCTTCAAATTCTATAATTTTTGTTTCAAACATTCTTTCCATAAAATTTAGTTTTCAAAGTATATCACTGTCTAAATTGAAATGAGAAACCATGTACATATTTTTATTTTATTTAATTTTACCTATTACATTACCTTTTATATACCAAACGAAATAAAAAGAATTCATAATATGGTAATAGAATACAATGACGTAAGAAGATACTTTGTTGCACGTTGACATAATGAAGGCACTCATATAAGCCACGTGTAAAAGTCTATGGCAAATAAATGAACAAACGTAAGAGCTGACGTAGCCACTGGAATAGATCATTATTTTTCGAGTAAATTTATACGAAGAATGTTTCGTAGAATGGCAATAAATGTTATATCATAATTTCGGTAGTCATTGCAACACGGTGATAAAAGAATTTTGTTTGTTTCACTAAACGGAAATGAAATAAGAATTTTCAACAAATTAAGTAATATACACATCGTATTTCATTAAATTCCTTTTAATAAACAGGATAAACAAATTTACAGCCTAAGATATTATTTAACAAAATAAATTTAAAACATACCTAACCTACATTATTGTTTTGAATACAAAGTATACAATACAATGAGTCACGAAAGTATTAAAAAGGATATATTTCAAGGAGATTCCCTAACCTAAAAATTATGATTGTATGGAAAATTTGTGTGTATGTAAAACAGAATGTGATACAAAACTTTTTAAATGCTCTATTGCATTGTCGCAAAATTAATTCATATAAGATCTCGTTTCAAAAACAAGAAGAAATTGTTAAGTTGTTGATTTTGCTCTCAAAATCATTTCCTGTCGAACAAATTACGAATTTTCGTTGAAATTAGAATTTTTGAGTTAGACAATTCTCTTAAAGTATAGCACTGGAGTATTTTTGCCAGGCACTATAATTATATATAAAACAACCTTTCTTTCAGAATATGGAAGTAATTAACCTATCCTTATTCAAACCATGCACTTGAATATCGAAAAACATAAATATTTTCATTCCAAATAAAATATTTGTTTAGGAAATCAAGCCAAAACAGCATCAACGTGTTTAACTCTCGTCTGTTTAAAATCCTCGAACCTCTCAAATACATATCAAACACAAAATCCTCGAGATTTTTTACATATTTACTTCGAAATTAACATAAAACGCGATAAAATTTATAATCCATCAAAAATCAACGAAAAGTGAAAAGTAGCAAAATAGTATACAAAATATAATAACTACATTATTAGACCAAAAATTAACTTCAATATTTTAAACAAAAATAGCAGTAATATTCTTCGATGGAAAAAGATTAATCAAATTATATATTAATCATTCTGATCTCTAATTTAGGTTATCTTGTGATCAAGCACATGGTTATATAACGTAGTATAGGTTAGGAACGCTGTATTGTTCTACAAAAGAAAAGTACATTTACTATAACCCAGTACAATTTATTACCTAACCTAATATATCATATTGCATTAGACAATATCAAATAATAAATACAATAATCATATTCCGAAATATACGACAAATAAAATATAATAATACCTTCTACCTTCGCACAAGAGGAAAATAAAATATCCATTACGCCTAACTGGTAACATCACGTTCGACGCGAGCCTCGTTACCCACCGAGTTCCACGTACAACAGAAGTAAATACAAACTCACCGCTTTTCTAGCGAGCAGTTTAGACAGGTTAAAGGAGAACACAGAACACGGTGCATCAAACAATTCCCGTTCTATGGTAAATTCCAGGGAGCCAGGCCAATTCAAGGAAGAAGTCGGGCTCGGAGGATAATTGATTTCTGATCCATCACGGTAGGAAGAAAGAGGTCGCGTAACCGGCTGCTCGTAATTATAGTCCGACACAGCGTCCAGTTTCTCGAAAGAGGGCGTTCGCCTAGGAAGCTCTGTTTCGCATTCCCGCCACGGCGGGAGGAGAGGAGCGAAACTCGTGGCAGAACGATGTGTGAGGTCTCTCCCACATCCACGTGTGTCGAACGAGACGCTTTGTTTCGGATTAAAGAGCCGCCCAAATCCGTATTGCGTTACGTCGTATAGTCACGTATAATCACTTTGTAACGTAAAACCAAATTAACGCGGATTCCGACCGTTCGCTCGCACAGTTATCGTTCGATTTCTTTATCCAATGTGTCATTTATCACGCGAGATCTGTTGCTGCTATTATTAATTCGCCATTTCCGTTCAATATGCTTAGTTATTCGTATAAGACGGACTTTGATTTCGCGGTTTTCTTACGGTTACGAATCGTCCAGTCTTCGGAGATTTGATCGACTGTTGTTTCGAAGTGAAGTTATATACGCTTTATGTCGCTGCTGTATCGCACTCGTTGCTCGATCGATATATAGTAATTTATGGTGCAGACATGTTTATTGGTGATTATTAATATTACAGAAAAGTGATTCGCGAAGATAGGTAATCTTAGTATGATATTTTGAGATTTGTAAATGTAATAAACGTAATAAGCGTTTAAAAATATAATTAGTTAGAAAATTATATAGTTTTAAGGGCTATTGTTTGCCTTATATATGCGGTAGGTGTACTAATAGTTGACTATATAATGCTTATGGTTGATATATTCAATGCTAATAGTTGAATATATTCCTTCTAATTCATTTTTTCTTTTCTAGGTACAACCTATTTAAAATAATCACGCAAAGTGTGTATACATTTTTTTGGGACACCCTGTATATTGACGTAAATTAAACGATGTTTGTAAGAAAGAATGAGTGAATCGAGTACGCGTGTAATGAATAAAGTATGATGTAGACTGTGTATATTTATATCACATATGAAAGAAAAGAGAAGAAATGAGAGAGTATTTGGATAGGTCAGTTACAATTTAGAATTGATTCAGAGCAAACGTCAGTACGAGTGACGTGAGAAAGTGTAAACGGACTAAGTTATATTTCATCGATAATTTTCACTCTGAGATATAGCATTGTTTAATAAATATATAATATTTTTTCATTTAAATATAATATCCACGAATAACAGTAGGGTGTGGTTAATAATATTCAACAGGAACTTCTACTTTTAATTACATTTTAAATTTGTAAATTGTTAAGGGCACGATATTTTCTGTAATTTGTGCTACACGGTGGACTGCGGAAGAGTGTCGCCCTTGGAACCCATCAGCAAGGTTCCCATAGGCTCTGACACCAGCCTATTGCGTCATTCACCTGGTCCCTTCGAGGGACCATCCAGCTTATTAATTTTCCTCTAACAAGCAAAAATAGATCCCGATGCAGAGTGACGTCATCAAAAATAAAGATTCCTCTCACATATATTTTCTTTTCTTTTTAAATAGCAAGGAAAGGAAAGAATATTTATACACAGGGAAGAATGCAAATCCAAATGAAAGTAATAGTGAGAAGAATGATTAATTGATATGTCATATCTTGAGTACATGAATGAAACAAACAAATTTAAATAGAAAAGAGCACATAAAGCTACGTATTAGGAAAGCAGCGTTAATATTCGTATGTATGTATATTACATGTACCATATAAAATTACTAGAACCATGAGTACAGTTTCCTAGAACATCAATTGTAAGGAAAATGCATCAACATACAGCATGCGTCATAATTTGGCTGAAAGTGCTATACAAGTGCTATGCATGTACCATCCCAGTAGGACATGATCCATTGTGCGAAAATACACGAGGAAATGCAAAATAAAATTTTGTCTTCTCAAACTTGATTTTTGAAGGAAAAGCAATTCTGAGTACGCTACGCACGTCAACACTTACGTTGCGTAGCTAAAATACTCAACTGATAATATAAAGTATCGGTGATAAAATTGTTTTCTACGCCTTTTTGAGAGTAACACTGATAAAATTATAATAACAAATAAAATTACAGCAAATATAGCTAGTAACTCGTTAGGTTATGGTGAAACAGAAAATAACTAGGAAGAGCCATGTGGGCATTGTATACAAAGACAATAGGCATTGTAGCATCGTTCGATGACCCTGTATCTTAATTACATAAGTACACGCGTCCAAAACCGATTTTTAAATTTGATTTTTTCCAAAAATTGTTTTAGGTGGAAAAATTGTATTCTATACCCTCAGTTTCTTCTTACATTAGGAAATATGCCTTAACATCTACAGGGTGTCTGTTTTATCTGGACTCAGTGGAATATTTTGGGAATAATGAAAGATAGAAGAAAAATGTTAAAACGAAAGTTGTTTCTAATAAATGGGAACATAATTGGCATAAATCTCTTATTTTGGGGGGAAATGGTAGATGAGATACCAAGTTCAAGTTATATACTTGTCACATTGTAGATCAAGTATTAAATTGTATTAAAATCTACTAATTGAGTAACTCTACTAACTATTTCATAATTCTTATTTCTGTTTATATACAAATTTTGTTATAATTGTTCTATTCAGATTAAATAAATTTATCTCAATAAATCCTAATCCTTTGCTATTTCATCTTTTTGTAATATTTAAAAAGGTTAAATAATTTCTTTTTCAAATATAAACTGATTTCAATATCTTTATGGAATTTGTATCGATTAGTTATGGAATTTTGTAATATTAAACCACTGAGAAATTACCTTGATATGATAAAGTGATTATTAGGAAAATTTATATTTGATACCATTATTTTCGTTTAACGTGTCCCAAATTTAAATCCGAATTGGCTAATTAAGTTAATTGAGCGGTTTATATAATTAGGTTTAAACGTACGTAATTGATTTTGACGAATAAGGAAAGAAACACTTCAGACATTCCGATCAGTCGATAATGAGAACAAAAAAGGTGTCTTTAATTGAGGTAGATAACGTTAATGAGGCAATGAACAAATAAATTTATTGAAATTTAATTTCTTCTAAAGACATTCTTCTAATAGAATATCTTACAAGGAAAGGGCAAGTCCTTCGGGTCACCGATTTAATTAAAACTTTGTAGGTTTGTAGAAATCATCATGCAGTTTAAGTAAACATATCATTATAGCGGCAGCTACTCAACAGTTTTTGAAGTATTTACGATTGAAGTCTTATTACTACTTTAATTACAACTTTATTTCCATCAACTAACAAGTAGAGACGTCGCCTGACGCCGATAATTCGAAATTCTTATGCCGAAGGATAATGGTTCGATTCCCGCCCCCATAGTTTTTGGTAGTTTTTTTAATCTATTTTTTATTTTGTGTTCATTTTTCGCCCAAGAAAACATTGTAAATAAACAATTATAAATAAAATTTATTTTTTTGCGCTTTCTTATACAAGTATATATTTATTACAACATAATAAGAATATTACGCAAGAAAAATACTTTTTATAGTAATCTTATTTACTATAGAAAACACAAAACCTATCTCATGTAAGTATTAATTATTAAATTAAACATTGTAAAAGAATGTTGCCTACAATTGCAAGCTTACTGTGCAGCTACAAATGTTCAAGAATTAATTACAGAAACTTGGAAGTTTATTGATTTTCTACCACTGAATAAATACAAATTTTACAGCCTGCGATCAGTGCCATCTATGATTCTGGACGATATGCTCGGAAAAGTAATAGGAATATAGAATAGACGAGGAGGTCGCCGAAGAGCTCGTCACGTGACAGACAAAGGCAGAGAGGGGATAGAAAAGGATAGAAGGTCTCATACAGTGAAAAATTAATAAATTACTCAATTTCTGTAATTAATTTATTAACTTTTAAAATTTCAATGCAAAGTTGGAACTTCAGGTAACATTCCGATATAAGTTTCATAAAGAATTTAACTATAAATTAATAGCTATTAATTATTGTTTAATGGCGTCTACAATTTTGTTACGACGACCATCACTATCTTCCGTAAAAATATTGAATACTAAACGAAACTAGAAACAAAATGTGATCAAAAGTTATATGAGGAGATTCGCTAGAACATTGTGTTTCTAATCAGTGCACAAAGTTTCATAAATTAATTGCGTAGAGGATAGTAATTAATGAAAAACCAATGGCGCCTTCGACAGTCTTCGACAATAATTCAAACATTTCGTAGAATAATTATTAATAATTAATTAATCAGGGACAAATTTATATCGAAAAATATATTGGAAAGTTCGTGAAGGATCTGGCTTTATGATGCAATTATAAAAGTTCATAAATTAATCACAGATATCGAGTAATTAGTGAATTTTCCACTGCCGATTTGATTTAATAAAATATATTCGGAGCACATAACCAGAGTTAGTAAACTGACATCAGAGCCGTCTATGATTCTAGACTCAGAGCTCGAGTTCCGTAACGAGAACATAGACGGCTCTGATGTTAGTTTACTAACTCTGGTTATGTGCTCTGAATATATTGTAATATATTTTAATAAATCAAGCCAAAAAGTTTTCTACATTCTTTATTAAATTTATCCGGAGCAGCGGTTTTAATTAGACAATCGGCATTCATTTCTTTACGTGGCAGACGACAAATATGCAAAGGTACGTATCTACAACGCAATTATAAAATTTCATAAATTAACCACAGAAATTGAGCGATTTATTAATTTTCCTCCAAATGAACAGGAGAGTACATGAAACAAGAGAAGATATTGGAAACAAACGTTGGAAGCATTGTTGTGTCCATGCAGGTGTGCCTGCATCACGAAACGAATGTAAGTATTTCTATTAACATAACCTTAACATAACATAATATAACTCAGTTGTAAACACATGGTGAAAGGTATAAAGCATTGCTTTCCCATCTTTCATTAGTGATAGCAGAGCACGGTTGTGTGGAGATAATATTCTGTCGAAGTAAACAGGTACGTGCAACAATACAAAAATATTGGACTCATGGAATATCATCAGCGTAGATGCCAAGAATTATACTTTATAGCAAGAAAAAATTGAACCAGCAATACAAATACGTAAAGTATATGTTTATTTCATTGAAGATCGATTAATTATATGTCATACAAGATAAAAAATCTTTGAGGGTCAAATAAAGATTCAGAAAATGGAAATGGTTTAGGCAGACAAAAAGGAATGCAATTAATTTAGGTCATGGCCTCTTCTAGCAACAAGATATGGAGAATGCAGTGAGATTGAAAGGTATGTTGTATTCATGATCCAAATGGATCAGTGAATCAAAAATTAATATCCGTGGTCAAAGTTACCGATCATTGCTAACATGTTAAGTTTCAGAATGATGCAGCTGAGGTATATAAAGAAAAGGGAGAAGTTTCGAATGAAAGCAGTGAGAAGAGGAAACGCATATTATGCGGGATCACGAAACAGAAATGTGGCAGTATATGTATCAACAGTGTAAAATGTGTGGCATCGACATGCAAATTTGTGGATCCTTGAAGAAATGGAGAATGTGCAAGTGGTATTAGTTATGAAAGGTAAAGTTACATTGAATATAGAGTATGAACGTTGTATTAAGGCAAAAATGTTTAGAAATATCTACAGGAACGTGGAAACAATAAGAGCAGGAATATAATGGTGCTGTGGTACATAATGGACTATATTGGGCTAATGAAGCTAATGTCAAAAGGAGGTAAAAGGTACGTCTTACCTGCTGATAATTATTCGAGAAAAGAACCATTTGGTTGACTGATTTATAAATGACTAAATATTTAATATGAAATATTATTGATGAGGGACTTTTTTTATTATAGGAGACTTCCAAACATGAGTAATATTTATATGCAAAAGCAAGCCCCTTAAGGTAAAGAAGTAAGTATCATTTAATAATACTTCCATGGATTGTATATCTGTTTTTAAAAATTTAATTTATATACAGTATTTACTTTCTAAATTTCTATTTTAATATATTGAATAATTTCTAATTTGAATTACAATAGTGAATAATAAATTTTAAGAAATTTGATTTTAAAGGTATTTCACATTAATCGAACTAATGTATTTCTTATTACTAGGTTATAATGAGAACAACTTTTGGTGATGTTGAGTCAGAATTATGGGCAAAAGAAACTCCAAAGGCATGTAGATACTTCATACAATTATGCATGGAAGGTTATTCGGATGACACTATATTTCATAGAATTATCAAAAGATTTATAACACAAGCTGGCGATCTCACGGTGGTAAAATATATGGAGAACCATTCAAAGTGAGACTATATTTAAAAATAAAATGAATTCGGTTTTTTTTCAAAAATAATTATTGGATAAATGTGTCTTAGGACGAATTTCATTCAATATTACGTTTTCGTCGACGAGATTTAATTGCTGTGGCTAATGCTGGAGAAGATGACAATGGTTTCCAATTCTTCTTTACTCTTATTTCTACACCAGATTTGCAGCATAAACATACAATCTTTGGTAAAGTTGAAGAATATACCATATATGACATGCTTAAAGTTGAAGAAGCACTTGTAGGTGAGGTAAATTTAATGTTTACAAGAAAATATATCAAGAACTGATATAAATATAATATTTTCTCTTTTTTGTAGAATGATAGACTACTTTATCCCCCAAGATTGTTAAAATCTATAATATTGAACAAACCATTTTCTGTTATTATATCCAGAACAATAGTACAGGAAAGTGAAGAAGTAAAGGACAGTTCAAAAATTAAAACAGCAGTGGAAAAGTAAAAATCATATATGTCTGCAGAATTTAGCCCTGATAGTATCATTCCTTGCACTGGAAAATTTTGTTACAGTGACTTCAATATTTTATAATTTGGTGAAGAAGCAGAGGAAGCTAAAGAAGAATCTGTGATATTAAATATAACGTTTAGTGCTAAGGACAAATCAGCTCACAGTCATTTGGCGGATCCAAAATTAAGCTCACAACCACCTGTTGAACCACATGGACTTGCAAATTAAAAAAGGGAAGAAGACCGTAGTAGCGATTGGGAAAGTGACGACGATGTAAAAACTCAAGCAGAATTAGAAGTTATAGAGACAGAGAAAAAGTTAGTTTAGTGTTTACATTATAACTATGTTATAGAAAGTAGAAATTTTTATTGACTGTCTTATATTTATATTTTCAGAGCAGTGAAGGAAAGGATAAGAAATAAATTGAGAGATGCAAAGAAAGAACCGAAGAAAATAAAAGAATTATAAAATAGATGATGTTGAAGATGATAAAGATATAAAGGAAAATGAATAGGGAATAAAAATCTTCTTATAAGGTTTAGCACGAAAGAAAGCCAAAAAGTTGCACGATAAGACAGGTAGATGCAACATAAACGAATATCTAGTATTATTAGGATAGCTCATGTATTTAAATAGAATCATTTGCAGTAGTGTGTTTATGTCTATAAATATTGTTATACATATGATCATTATAATGATAATTATTACTTGTTATGTATTACCAAACAGCTTTTTCTCGCAACGGTCCGTAAT
>NW_016908694.1:83644-118097 GCF_001483705.2 Eufriesea mexicana | reverse complement strand
ACCAATGATGATGAACGAACCTGACCCACCGAGGTTGCGTGGGAAAGGGACATGATTGGAAAGAAAAGCCTGGGCATGAATGCTTTAAAGAAGGGGTCAGTCATGAACAGTCTCCACGGTCTACGGTCTAGAGTCGACAGTCTTTTTAACAGTCCTTAAGGAACTTAAGCTAGTGTCTAAGAGTGCGTCAGTGTGTAAGAAGTCGAGCGTACCCATAGCGAGTAACCTCTTATTTCATAGCCATCAGTCTATTTATAAGCTTATTGTATCTTATTAAGAAGTAAAACAGCGCTATTTTAGTCCATCCACCTAAACCGATCCTACATATATATTAAATCGGTAGATTGAATTCGTGTTGTTTTACGTATTCATATGGCAGTAACTATATTTTTCAATCAGATAATACTATAATACGAATCGCGAGATCAACACTACCATCCTAAACTATAATAAATGTGAATTCGCTTTAATTACCTACACGCTTGTCAGATATTCCTCGATATTATTCAAAATAAAATCGATTTGAACGGACACGTGCGTACTTGTCCCCCCCCCCCCCCCCCCCCCCCAACAGGACATGATTTCTGGTGGCCCACCCGGCCTATATAGAGCAAAGGGTCGTATTCCAACACTTAATTTAACAACTTCTCTGTTTGAAACCTCCGACCGAATCTAATAATCTCGAATAATCTTTGTTAATCGAACATTGATTCGAAACTAAATTACTAATCTAAACTCAATTACACATACTAGTCTATCGAACCTACTTCGTCCTTTGATTCGCTAAAATTGAACACATATTCAACATTGACCTATTGCTTCGAATTGAAATGTCTCGAATTAATTTCAGCCAATGAAACAAAGTCCGCATACGTTAAATTATACGAAGATCATTTAAGAAGACAGAGAAATTTGAAAATTTGACAAAATCGTTCCTCTCTTTTTATCTTAAATTGTAGTTTGAAGACTTAACCCTTTGCACTCGAGAGGCGCCTCTCAGTCGCCATTTAATCAGATTCTAAAGTTGGATGTTAATCAATATATCAAACTTACAATTACCCAACGATGCGTGAAATATGGAAGTAAAATAATTCCACGTCTTAATTTCTGTACGATTTCTTATTTACCGTTTTAAAATTACCGTCGACTTTATGAAAGAAAGTCTTCGAATTACTATTTTCTTGTAACGAAAAAATCGTCGAGTGCAAAGGGTTGAAAGTAACACACGGAAAGTGCAATCTTGCTTGCCGTAATACATCGGCACATGTGTAACGGCTTATGTTATGTACATATTATATTGTTTTATGTGCAACAGTGTATCAGCATGGGACCCATTCTAAAGGTTGTAATATCAGGAAAATCGAGATGTCTACCGTTTAAAACGATATTTTGGTAACGTTATTTGGCGTTTAGCTGTAAAAATTTTATTTAACCCCATTACAGACGCGAAGATTGCTGCTTATATTGCTGCTAATAATTTCATTTAAAGCCTTTACTAATGTCTTATTAACCCTTTGCACTCGAGAGGTGAGCTTCAGTCACCATTTCATAAAATTTGGAAAATCGATATTAATTAACATATCAAATTTAATGCAATGTAACAGTGTGCGAGGTATCGAAATCAAATAATTCTACAATACTATTATTACACAATTCTTTATTTACTGCTCAAAAAAGTATCGTCAGCTTTTTAGTAAAGAATCTTTGAATTTCTACTCTTCTCTAGCCAAAAGTCGTCGAGTGCAAAGGGTTAATTATGAGCATTGTGAATATTATCATGGAACCAATAGCTGCTGGACTATGTGACACACTCGATGAAGAAAGGATTAAAACACCTAATAGATACTGTTGTGGTCCTAGAACCGTAATGTCCTACGTCAAGTGCAGGACTGTTTTATGTACTTATTGTCAGCGTCCCTTGACTTCTATACACTCATTGTCACCTATGCCACCAGTTGGGTAAACCGTGACAAGGACCGATATATTACCCATTAAGACGACGGGCATAAGGACCTAGATTCTTTAAACAACCACCACCACCGAAAGACACCGAAGCTAGCACACACCCCCAATATTATACAGATCAATCAGCAGACAGACAAACCTTATAAAACCACAGACAAGGCATTCGTTCCGTCCCGGAGAGCGTGTTTATAACATGATTTTTATTCTAAGGCTTACACTTTTAACAGACCTAACGGTTTATTTTATATTTTATACCGCGACTGCAATTCCGGAGGTTAGATGTGCCTCAACGCCGTTCTAGCGGATTAAGTTTATAAAGGTAAAGCAAAGTTTAGGAATTTTACAAGTACCAGACGCGACAGATGGGACCCACGTGTGACAGACCCAACAAGCGACGGACGGACAGCACTTATAAATCACGTCATTGACCATCAAAAATCGGCTCCTTGACAGTTTCCTACTCCTTAGCCAAAGGTCCTTCCGTCACACCCTCTGTCCAATTAAAACTCCTTACTTTTCCACCACCAACGTTTATTTTACCCAATCAGAACTAAACTGGAGAAAACACCGGACAGGACACGACGAGACACGACATAGAGCAAAATCGAGAAATCGGTTCGTCTTTGGCACCGATCCTTGAAACATCTTACTTACGCATATAAACGCGTGTTCGAAACGGTACTCCGTTCAACGTCTCCGTTATAACTATTCTATACTTTTCTGTAAATAAACACTCTCTTTTGACCACACACTCTGGATCCTTATTATTATAACTAGTCACGCAATATTAATTTGGCGCGTGATAAACGTTCTTGGAAATCGAAAGGATTCGATACAATAGGACGCTACAGCATTCACAAAAGATTCTTCCAAAAAACTCCATCGCGACCACACCATCATCGTCGAGACCCACCACTACTCAGCGCAGAAAACAGTCTGCTATAGAACTCTCTGCAGTTCAACAATAACCAGGCCTACCTTTATCAAGTTAGAGTAGGCCGCATCCAAGCAACATGGCCGCAGCAGCATAAGGGGGCCTTACTATCCCGCGAAACTCCCCGAGAGAGTTGCAGTGTTCAGGATGAACAGATTCACAGAATTGCTGAACTCTTCGAAATTTTCATTTCGTGCAACATTCGTTGACAGATTTTCATCAAGGTTTTTCAACTATGCTTCTCGATTAATACCACTCGAAATGAACAACCACGATCATATACGAAAAGTAGAATTTTGATCCTTCCTATCTTCTTGTGGTAATAAAATGATCAAACATAGATTTTAATATATACATATTAATTAATTAAATATTAATTGAAACAGTTTATAGACAAACTAATAGACGTTTAATTATAGTTAATAAAGATATAATTAATTTAGCACCTTCAATAACTTTAATATGATTTATATTATGTTTTTCAAATATATCGGCTCCATTTTCTTTAAATTTAATTAGAGAAATTATATTATTAATAGGTTTAATTTATCAATATAAAATTTTAATTTTATTTTTATATATATCATGGAAAACTTTCTTTTAAATTTGGTTTATCAAATGGTAAATTAATGAATTATGTAACTTTATTATTACATTGAATTGCTTTAAATTTAATAGTATTTAATTTAGAAATTTTAATTTTAATTTAAATAGTTTAATAAAAACATTGATTTGTGATATCAATAATATAATAAAATTATTATTTTAAATTATTTTACAATTAATAATTTCTGGTATTATATTATTATTATATAGTTTAATTATATATATATTGATGTAAAAATAAATGATGTCTGTAAGAAAAAATAAGTGGATCAAGTATGCATGTAATGAGTAAAGTATGGTTACAAACAGTGTATATTTATGTAATGTATGAAAGGAGACGAAATGAGAGAGTAGTTGGATAGGTCAGTTGCATTCAGAATTCATTGACAGTAAACGTGTGTATAGGTATCATGAGAAAGAGCAAACACAATTAGACATATTTCATCGATAATTTTTACCCTGTGCTATAATATTGTTCAATAAATATTAAATATATTCGTTTAAATATAACATTCACGACTAACATCTTTGTGATCTGTTTTATGACGTCGACATATTTCTTTGAAGAGAAGTGCAACCAATTTATGAAAGAAGAAAGTACGATCTGAAAAAATAAAAAAATGTATGATCATTTCACTGCTGATTACGTCAGCAGAATCATAACTGATGTAAGAGATATACACGTTTTATAACGAAGCAGACTGAACATTAAACGAATTGAATAACAGACTTCCTTATCCGAGAGACATAAAGAAAAGCGTTTAAAGTTTGCTGGACACTGCCTTCAACGAAAGAAGGAGCAAAGAAGTGTAATTTCCAGTGACGGAGAATATAATTCAACTTGTAAGAGTCTTCTGAAGAGGAAAATGAAGATAAATGCAGTGTTTTTCGGTCATAATTTCTGATCAAACCGCTCGTATAATTACATATGTAGAGTCACACAGTCTCTACTCGCTGGAGAGTACCTCGGAATACTCAGATTCACTGCAGTCTGTATTTTCTATTCGATTCTCAATAACGCGTAACTCTCGCAATCACAACTCTCGGTTTCAACTCTCTCAAGGACTATCTCAACTCTCTAATGACTATCTCAAAACTCTCCTCTATCTTCCAGAGCGGGCCCTTTCAAGCCCGTCTGGAAGGCAAGAGCCTCCCCCGAAGGAGGAGAAAGCTCCCTCCACGTAACACTCTGGGGTGGAAGGGATTCCTACTTCGGGTTAGGCTCTCCGAAGGGTCACCCACGCGTGGACCCTTCCCGAGAGGTGCCCACGGACGCGTCACCCCCGGTTTACAATGGGGAAAACCGGGGTTGAGCGAGGCTACCTCACGTGGCCTGGCCCCAACTTCCCCAGACTCGTCTGACCGCCAGACGCTAACGGGACCTCTATACCTGGGGAAGTCAAAAAATATCCTACACATATATGTAGGATTGGAATAAGTAAGGACCTGAAAGAATGCCAAGTGTGTTTGGGCTTAGGATGGAAGCGACGGCGGGAAAGCGAATTAACCCTTACAGTGCTGAATACTCGCGGCCTATGTGGTCCGTACGGACGGCGCGCGGACAGCGCTGACGATCGCTGTGGACGGAATACTTTTTCGCTAGACTGAACTCTGTTAATGAACTATTCTAAGCACAAATCGTAATAAGTTATAGTAATTCTTTCTCACGAGATTAAATGATTCAAGAGCGTTATTTTTTAGTATTAATTCTTCATTATTAACATTGAAATTTAAAATAAACTAAAATTTGTGTAATAAAATAGAAAACAATAAACTAGGAAACTAAATTTAATAAATATAACGGAAGTCAATAACTCAATTGCGTGTGGAAAATTTCAAAACAATTATCAATACATAGACCGACATCGCATTTCGGGAAAATTATATATAAAATGGGAAAATGGGATTTCCGTTTCGGAAATTCCCGGGGATTTTTATGACCCTAATATTGCCCAATCGCTACCTAAGGAAGGCAAATTACTAACGAGTGCCCCTGTATTAATTTTACACGAAAATAACTACATATTGATTGAAAAAATCAACAAACGCATATATGCGCCCTTAGTCCAGGCCGATGACTTAGAGAAAACACATAAATGCGGCATTAGGCTACACGGATGACTTTCGTCAAAGGCATATATGCGTCCATAGAGCTCTAAGGGTTAACTGTAAAAAATGTTTATGGTAGGGTCGAGCGAAAGTTTAGGGATGCGTCCAGAGTGATTGAAGCCTGGTTCACCGCCAGGGAAGAGACAAAAGGGCAGAGAAAGATTCCTACAACCCCGCGGGAAATTCATGGGATAAACTGGATAGGAACTCGCCCGCATGAAATATCCTTCCAATAAGTCCCGGTGATCCGTCGCTCGCTTGCCACGGCAGCCGACATTTTATTGCGCGACAAGAGCGCTCCTGCGGGAGCGGACCGAAGCAGCGAGAGGACGAGGGAGAGGGCGCTGGCGTGCATCCTTCGGCTATTCTTCGTCGACTCGCCTGTCTCCACTCGCGTTTATCCTCTGCAGGAGCCACTTATCTCCTTTTTGGACGTATGAACCAATGATGATGAACGAACCTGACCCACCGAGGTTGCGTGGGAAAGGGACATGATTGGAAAGGAAAGCCTAGGCATGAATGCTTTAAAGAAGGGGTTAGACATGAACAGTCTCCACGGTCTACGGTCTAGAGTCGACAGTCTTTTTAACAGTTCTTAAGGGTCTTAAGCTAGTGTCTAAGAGTGCGTCAGTGTGTAAGAAGTCGAGTGTACCCATAGCGAGTAACCTCTTGTTTCATAGCCATCAGTCTATTTATAAGCTTATTGTATCTTATTAAGAAGTAAAACAGCGCTATTTTAGTCCATCCACCTAAACCGATCCTACATATATATTAAATCGGTAGATTGAATTCGTGTTGTTTTACGTATTCATATGGCAGTAACTATATTTTTCAATCAGATAATACTATAATACGAATCGCGAGATCAACACTACCATCCTAAACTATAATAAATGTGAATTCGCTTTAATTACCTACACGCTTGTCAGATATTCCTCGATATTATTCAAAATAAAATCGATTTGAACGGACACGTGCGTACTACACGTGTGTGTAGTATACACGCAGATTAAACTATTCGGTCTAATAAAATAAAACGATAAGCTATCAAATGTCATGCAACGCGAGTGGAAGTTTTCATAAAATATTAATATGGTATTTAGTAAAGTATATTTTTATATAACGCGGAGAGGAAATTGCGACAGTTCTCCTATAACACGGTCTACTTATAACGCGTTTTTCGCACAAGAACATTCCAACAACTCAAATGGCTTGGAAAATTTATCTATTCGATGTATGAAATTTTTGTGATCCTTCAACGATACGCAATGCAAAATTTAAAAGAGAACTGCAAAATTGCTTGACTCCATATAAAGAGGTTTTGGAAGAACTACAAAATAAGAGTATATTTAAGAAACCAAGAAGAGGAGGATTTTCGGCCAACTGGAAAAAAAAAAGAAAAGGGTTAGATTGCAAATATATGACAGTGATTGTTCCGTCGCGGAACAAGGAAGACCCATTACGGTCTTTCAACAGCCACGTTTTTAGGGTGAAACAATTCGGCATCGGAATTTTCCTATCCATGCCTTATGCATGTTTGAAAATCTTTCTTTTTCCTTATGACTTCTCGTGTGGCGGAATACAGGAATCCGTGAAAACTCTAATTTAACGAAATTAGGCAACGGCTCTTAAGACTTGGCTGACGATAGGCCTGAGGGCTCCACGTGATCTGCACGCGTTGGAAGTCTCAGGCCCTAGCTAGGGGCCATAAACGACCGATGGGGTCATCAGCTCGCGGGTGGACCCCACGTACCTCAGCTTGGAGGAGAGGGTTTCCTCCACTACCGTCTTCGTTTAGGGGAATCTTCCCTTCCTTCGAGGTGACCGATTCACGGTCCAAGGGAACGCCCTGGGTCAAATCAGCCAATTATATTTGGCGAGCTCCCGATTTTTCCTAAGCCCGATCTTAGGAAAATCGAGGAGCTCGTTTCTCTTCGAATCGTCGAAGACGCGAGTTCTCTTCAAAACGTCAACCAGTTCGCTTCCAATCGTCAAACAGTCTTCTTCGAATCGTCAAAGAGTCTAGAGCCTACCTATCGGGATCATCGAGAGTCTATCGTTCGACTCCAACCGCGATCTTCTTTTCGCTCGTGCAACTGAAACAGTTTCCCAATATTAATTTAGCGGGCAACATTACGTGATCGCGAGACGGCCTTACAACCCGTCGACCCCACAGAAATCACTCGCGAAGCGACGCGACATTTTTGGGTCCTTCGGCCGAATAGTGACCTGTGACGCGATACATAATGATGAATAATACCACAATCTAATTGTGGTATTCCTGATTGTATGAACCACATGATAAGAATATCTGAATTCTAAACAGACTGTAGCGACTTCATAACAGTGTTTCAGAATAAAACATTTGTTTCGGAAGTAAATATATATAATAAGAAATATTGAATAACATTGATGGATAGGAGAACTTATGATAGACAAAATTTTAGGTTTAGGTTTAGGTGACGATGAGTATATACAGGTGAAGGGACGCTGATAATATGGACATAAAGCAGTCCTCCACTTGACCTGGGACATTGCGGTCCTAGAGCCACAATATTAGTATCGATTAGCTTTTATCGTTAACCCTTTAGCCTACAATCACGTGTGAGACTCGTGGTTAGGGTTCTGAGTCTAAACTGATTATCAGGCGCCTGGCCCGTGGTACATCGGCTTAACACCACGTGTCATGCCCATGGTTTGTTGATATGCCTCACGTAAGTCGTGTGCGATTCATACAACTTAAGACAGATTTGCCGAACCGTGAAATGGCTCGAAGGCTCGGTAGTTTTGTTTACGTTTTGGAAGCACATTGTTGAATCTTAAATCGTAGGGCAAGGGGTTAATATTTTAATATTCGTATAATATAACTGTAGAATTGGAATGAGTGCGGTCCTGAGAGTATGTTAAGTGTCGCGTCGCGTCGCGATCGAAACTCTCGTGTTTCCGACGGGTTGTAAGGCCGTCTCGCGACTACGACACGTGTTGCCCGCCAAATTAATATTGGGCAACTGTTTAAGTTGCACGAGCAGAAAAGAGTCGTATCTACGACGGTCGACGTTTCGAAAAGAACCGTGGCGTGTATTGATTTGAATCGGTTAGACGGAGTGTTTTAGAGAGACCCGACGTCTCTCAAATTTCGTATCGAAATGTGTTAAGAGAACCCGTGTCTCTCAGGGCTCGTACGGAAGCGAGCTCCTCGATCTTCCTAAGATCGGCCTTAGGAAAAATCGGGAGCTCGCCAAATACGATTGGCCGTTTTTGACCAAGGGCGTTCCCTTGGTTCGCGAATCCGTGACCTTGGAGTAAGGGAAGGTTCCCCCAAAAACAACGATAGCGGAGGAAACCCTCTCCTCCAAGGTGGGGTACCTGGGGTCCACCCGCGCGCTGGTGACCCCATCGGTCGTTTATTACCCCTAGCGAGGGCCTGAGGCTTCCAACGTGTGCGGACCACGTGGAGCCCTCAGGCCTTTGTCAGCCAAGTCTTAAGAGCCGTCGCCTAATTTCGTTAAATTAGGGATTTCCAGGATTCTCGTGTTCCGCGACACGAGAAGTCAAAGAAAAAAGGTAAAGCAGTCAAACATGCTGAAGGCATGGAGCGGAAAATTCCGATGCCGAATTGTTCGACCCTAAGACCTGGCTGTTGGAAGACCGTAACGGGTCTTCCTTGTTCCACGACGGAACATTAAGAGTGTTTAGAACATAGGACGAAAGTGACCGCGTGCAAAAGGATCGATTGTAAGGGATATTTATGACAGAGTCGAGTGTGAGGAAGGAACGAAAGTTTACGAATACATTCTAATTACGTGATTGAGGAAAAAGCCTTAGTATGAAAGGAGACAGAGCGTAAGGTTAAAATAGGGGTACAGGGATGAGAGCAGGTCAGTTTTAAATCAGAAGTCTTAGAGTCAGTCTTTTTAAAGTTAGTCGTAGAAGTCAGTTTAAAGTCAGAAGTCAGTCAGTCTAAGAATCATCAGTTGCGAGTGATACAAATCATTCTTAGGAGTCAGTTGTAAGAAAATTGTCAGAGCGTGAGAATAAAAGGTCGAAAGAGAACGTAGTCAGTAGGGACAAATGTGCATAGTGACTTTTCTATTATATTAATCCGTTATTCTGTTAAGAAAGCTTATTTTGTTCTGAAGAAGTGTCGGGAGTGTTTGAACTTAGAACAAAAGTGACTGCGAGCAAAAGGATCGAATAGATGTGTATGAGAGCACCGAGTGCCATACATTGGAAGTTAGTTTATAAGTGCGGCATGTGTTTGGAAGCATCTGGTCCACCGAGGTTGCGGGGAAAGAGGCATGATTGGGAAGGAAAGCCTGAGTGTGAGAAAAGGACAGAATGAATTTAAATAAGGGTGCAAGGGCTCAATGAAGTTAGAGTGTGTAAGAAGTCCAAGTCAGTTTAACAGTTCAGTCTAAGACAGTCCATCAGTCAGTCTGAGAATGTCCAAAGTCTAAAAGTTGTCATTGTCATTCAAAGATAGTGTGTCAAAGCCTAAAGTCAGTTTAACATGTTCGTCAGTTGAGTTTCTCGCGGGGCCCGAATCCTACTATCGGAGCGCTAGAACGTTATTGGACTGATGATTTGGATGGGTCAAGTACAGACACCACTCGTTAGATGTTGGTCAACGGACCCTATTTACAATTTTCCATTTCTTGTAATCGTTTTAAGTTACTATCAGCAAACCTGCATTTTGCAAATAACGAAACGATAGAACAGAGTAGCAGACTTGGTAAAGTTTTACCAGTCATAAACATATTGACAGATAATTACGAAAAATGTAAAAAAACTACGACCTATTGTTCCAATTGTCCAAAATCACGTCAAATGTGTTTAGACTGTTTTAACGAATACCACGCGACATAGTATAACGTAATATTTTATCCTAAATATAAATTAATGAAAAGTATAGTATAATGTGTATATTTTTCATATTTTTATGTTGTATATCCTATATTTATAATTCGGTGCTTATTCCATTAAATTCCTTTTAAAAATCCAGCTGAAAATCCTATTTAACCGTTTGAGTGCCACGGGTCATTATTGTTTCCCAATCGATATTTGCCAAGCGGCGCGATAGCGCTTGTCATATTCCGTGTCCAAAAATGCCGAGCGGCGCGATAGCGCTTCTCATATTCCGCGTTCACCAACCGAGCGCGCTGATTGTCAGCTTCGCAGCTCAGAGCGCTGGCACTTTTGGACACAAAATAGAAGAAGCGCGATCGCGCCGCTTGGCACGCAAACGGTTAACTTGAACGAGAAGAGCGCCGCCCGTATTTGGGTGAGGGGGCCCCCACGGAAGCATACTCGAGCCGCCGTCATTTTATTTATAAGCTTATTTTATTCTATTAAGAAGCCAACAATATTATATTCAGTCAATCCACCCAAAATCCGATCCTACATACATTTGTAAGATAATGTATAATTACGATAAGTTAAGAAAATGTAAGTAATTTCTCTTCTAATTTATCACTTACGTTGAATTGTGCGTTTTTATTTTAAATTCAATCTTATATTTACCATTATCACTGCTGTCAGAGATACCAAAGCTAAGACAAATCGTATTCAAATTCATTATCCAAAATGAATTCATCTTCCAGACATTGGCTGTACGTGTAGCATAGAAAGTAAAAGCAATATACATATTAATCTTGGATAATATTTCAAACCCTCGACTCAAAACAGCTTTTGAAAAATGATACTTCAGCTTTAGGTAACATAGACCTTGGAAGATGTAGAAATAATGGAACAAATATAATCTCATGTCACGTATAAGATGATCAGTCGATAAAACAGAACATCGATACAATACATAAAATGTGTCGACTTGTAAAAGAAAAAGGATAAATTCGATGGCAGTCTGTCCTATATCCTTTTTAAATTTCACTTTTTGAATTTTCAAATTTTCTTGTTCCTGAAACTTATAACTTTGTAAGTTAACTTTCTTTTTTAAGTTTGCGAGCATACTTCCGGAGAAAACTTTTTTCCTTCGGAAACTTCGAGTCATATTTTAAATTTAATTATTTAACCTGAAACAACGTAACCGGTATATAAAGTAATTTCCACAGAGATGTTGCATATTTAAAAATTCACGTTACTCCAAAACTTTGTTGAAAGAAATTGTTTCAAACCAAGGTGGTATTAGTAGTTACCTACGTTACCTACGTAGATGTAGATAATACATCTGAAGATGTAGATAACTAATAAGTATGCACCATTAAAATTTGGGGAATATTTTTTGATCGAAATAAATTGAAATTTCCATACTTATGTACGTATCATACATATTGTTTCAAAAAAAATCGCGAGTAAAATTCAGTTTTTTCGAGAAGAGACTATTTCCGAAAATGATGCACAATAGGAAAGATATTAAATTATACATTTAAAATTCAATGTTCACGTTGTAGAAAAGAAAGGGTCATACTCTATTTAGTATATCGGTAAAAAAGAAGTACAGATACAAAGGAAATATTTCTCTACTTTATAAAAATAGTGGTAAAAATATAAAAATACTTTTTTTTTCATTTTGGAACCTAATTAACATAATATGACATTTTTTAAAAACCTACCGATTGCTTTATACGAGGATTGTCTGTATTATGAGAAACTATTTTTAATAATTACGATAACTAAAATAAACACAAAGTATAATTACCAAAGAGAATGTAACATATGCTGTGTATGCCAACACTCAGAATCGTTTAGTGTCTGCAACTGTATATGTTGATATTTAACGTGAAGTAGCGAAACGAAAAATTGAAATTTCTCATAAAGTCGAAGCTAGACACAACCTTCCTCAAAGAACCGTCCGTCACTAATCGTTACCAACTAAGATCGACCTAGTGACGATATACAGTCTGAAAAAAGGTTTTGACCCTTTACGTCCGTATACAGCTTGGTTCGCTACAGCTCTTGACTGTTTTACATCGGCTCCAAAAGTCGGTGACGCTTTAGAACAAAAATGACAATGTATAACGTTGTCTTTCAACAGAAAAGAATCGAAAGAAAATTACGTTACCAAATGAAGCTTGGATTTACATACAGGGGGAACAAAGAAAAAAAGATTGAGTTGATAACAAAAATTTGAGAGAGGGAATTGTTGCCTCGCGTGGATGTGGATGAGCTCCACGCGGAGGGGGCAGCGTATGGTATACTCGTGATGCCCCTTTTTCTCAGTGTGCCAAATCCCTTACGAGACACTGAGCACTTAGGTGGTAGTAAAGCGCAGATTGTGGTTGTAATTACGCTTTATTCTCCGATTATGATGTGAGTGTGTGTAATTGGTGTGTGTGTGTGGTGTATCGTCTTCTCCCTTGCCGTTTTTCGTTTCGTTTTCCGTCTTCCGTTTACCGTCTTGCGTCTTCCAGTTCTAGTTCACGTCTGTCGTGTCTTGTCTGAGCTCCAAACCGTCTTACGTCATCTGATGTGTTTTGTTTGATTTCTCACGATCGTCCGATGTCTCGTTTTATAATTTTTTGATCGTCAAGAAGGACGGCGAGGCGCGTCTTCCACGTATTATTGCCTTCGTAACAGTCAGTAATAAACAGTAGACAGAGAAATTCATTCTAAATTGACATCATACGACATTGACTGACGTTCAAATTCCTTATTTCCTCTTAAATATCTCAGATTCTCAGATTTCGAAGGTCGGAATATTTATAATTTTAGACTCATCTGATTTTAGAGGCAAGCTACATCAATCGAAACGATCGATTGACTTTCAATTAAATATCGGTAAAATCTTAGTAAATAAAATGTGTAACGTACTTCATTCTAGCTAACATCAGCAAGTGCATGATTCTGAACAACAAACGTAAACAAATCTGCGACATTTTTCCCAGTGTGGTGTCTCTCCTACGATTACCCTAAACTCTTCCTTTCTTTTGTAAATTTTACAGACATAGTTCGACACTCTCCTGGTCGTTGGACAAACTTTCATTGCGAAATTTAATATTAATTGAAGGAAGACAAATTTTTCGGGAAGCCTACCTTCCGCATATGCAGTACCATTGATGTTTGGTCAGCGGGTAAAAAGCTTGAATATATTTCATTGTGAAACGTCATTAACGCGAATAGGAATTTATAATTACGAGTTGTCCAACTATCAAATTTTAGTGCATCAAAAAATAGAATCACGATCAAGAACGATTATCGTAAGCAATGAACAAACTTCGCTAAAAATTTCGAAATGCACCAGACACGAACACACGTAGGGGTTAAAAGCCGTAGCTTCTAATTCCAAAATACCAAAGTGAGTTTTGTAAATTTTTGCAAGATCATCGCGAAGCTAATTACTTCGGTACGTGTCATATGAAGAACATGTAAGGAAGAAGAGAACATATTCGGAAAGAAACTCGTCAATTACGTATTTTTAAGCTGTACGTGCTATATTTTGCAATTCTCTCTCGAAATTTACTACAAATTAGCAAACAATAATAACGCGGTTGAACGATATCGCCGAAATTTTGAGCAGACAAGCGAGGTTTACGTAACTGCAAATTGTAAACCCGCAGAACTAAATAACGCAGAGAATTGCGAAACTCGCAATGAAATATTTAACCACGCCATCGGTTGCTTCCGAAAAACGAACCACAACAACTGTCAGGAAATATAATTACTCCCAAGAGAAGACAACTGTTGCCAGAAAAATCTTTTTTCATATCAAAACAGAGAAATGGTTAAATTCATTTCATAAGTAAAAATGTTTTAATTCATTTTCATACTTAACCCCTGATATTCGTCCAATCATAGTCTCGATCCATAAATCAATACCGATATTCTAAAAATTACGCGAATTAAAATAAAAATGCACTAATACACGCATGAGTAAAAATACACGTGAAATACACGATACATGTATCGAAGTCTCCACATATATATGAAATACTGGTATATACGTGTATTTAGATGTAAAGGTCCAATAAGAATCTGCAATAATTATATTTAGTTATATATATATTCTATAATCGAATGAATATTTTCCTCATAAGAAAATTTTTTCGCAAATGGTTTTCATTTTTCTGGTGTGAAAACACGGGATAAATCGTTTGATTAGAGTTACAGGAGTGAAGTATGTGTTATATCTGTCCTATAATGCCTACGTTTCAAAAGTTAGTAGATAACTCGAGTAGATTCGATTTTTAACGCAAATTGATTTAGATATATCTCCGAATGATCCATATAAATGATAGTGAACTAAAGAATTTATTTTTAAAACAGCAAAGACAATTTTAATTTAACCCTTTGCACTCCAGAGACGACTCTCAGTCACCATTTAATCAGACTCTGAAGATCGTTATTAATTAATATCTCGAATTTAAAATTGTCCAACGGCATGTGGAATATCGAGGTAAAATAAGTCTACGTCTTATTGTTAATTTGTACTTATTATTTACCGTTTTAAAAATATCATCGACTTTATGGCAGAAAGTTTTCGAATTACTATGTTTCTGTAAAGAAAAAATCGTGCAAAGGGTTAAAAGTAGGGCTTTATACCATTACACCAAATTTTTGCATTTTAAATTACCGATGGTGATAATTGCGTGAAAACTAAACGCTTTTATTCACAGCCGACAGAAATGGATTTCAAAATGAATATCTCGGCAACAGGAAGTATAACAAATCAAATTTTGTTTCGCGGATGAAATTTGTATAAATAAATGTTAAGTAATGTCACTCATCACTGGTTCACTCAGAAATGGTATACAACATTTAATTACTATATGATTTAACGTATTTGTTTTACGTTTAATTATGAACATAAAAATAAATTAAAAATCCTTATACCATTGAAGCCTTCGTTCGACACATTTGTTGAGTTCCAACGGAGGAATGATACAATGATTCGATTTGTTACGTAGACTGCGTGATAATAGTTTATATAGATTTTAACCCCTGTGCTCGACGATTTTTTGGTTAAAGAATGGTACCAGATGAAAAATTTTCTGCTGTAAAGCTGATGATATTTTTTCAGTAGTAAATAAGAAATCGTATAATAATTGACACGTGAAATTATTTAATTTCGATATCTTGCACACTGTTGCATTATTTAAAATTTGATATATTAATTAATATTTAGCTTCGAAATTTTATTAAATGGTGATTGAAGGGCGCCTCTCGAGTACAAAGGGTTAATATACATTGATATAAAAGTGAGTGATGTCTGTAAGAAAGAATGATTGGATCGAGTATGCGTGTAATGAATGAAGTATGGTATGAACTGTGTACTAGTATATTTATCTAATGTATGGAGAAAGAGAGAACAAATGAGGGGGGTAGTTGGATAGGTCAGTTGCAATTCACAACTCATTGAGAGTAAATATGTGAACGTGTATCGTACGAAAGAGTGAACATAATTGGATGTATTTCATCGATAATTTTTATCCTGTCCAGTAATATTGTTAAATAAATATTTAATATATTCCTAACAAATATAATATACAAGACTAACAGACTGTTCGTTATTAATCTAGTATTTCGAGCAGTCAAGAACGACGACAAAGAGCAACTAATCTTGACTGCCTTTCGCAACCCTGTTTGATTCTATTCGCTTCTCCCTCTCACCCTCTCTCTTTCTCTCGTCGAATTCGAGGTAACTTCCTCATAATGCGGGCCTTATCACCAAGGCCCGCTGAGATTACGCTTATCGAGTATCGGGAAGATCCAGCCTAGATCAAGGGCGATCTCAATCTTAACACTAAACTTTTATCACTAAATTCACCAGGACCGATTAATCCATTTGCATCTAAGCGCGGAATATTCCGCGAGCCACGACTGTCGTCTATCACCGAACGCGGAATATTCCGCGAGCGACGACTGTCTTCTATCACCGAGCGCGGAATATTCCGCGAGCCACGACAGTCGCCTATCACCGAACGCGGAATATTCCGCGAGCGACGACTGTCGCCTATCACCGAGCGCGGAATAATCCGCGAGCTGACTTTTTCCATTACCAGTTGCTGAATATTCTTCATATGCCACAGATCACGTTTTATCCCTTTTGTGAGCATCTCATCTATATCGGCTCATTATATTCTTAACAAATTTTACTTTTCTTCTGAAAATCCTTTTAACTACCATTATGAGTAGGTGCTAATACGGTGCTAGTACTAGTCAGTTGAACGTCGTTGATGCCGGAACACGGCACCTTAATAAAATTGGGAAAGTTATACCACTCTGTATAATTTACTCAAAGGTTATCGTAAACGTTCAGCTTGTCATGGAGAGAATGACGATTTTATATAAAAAAAAATAAAATAAAACTAAGAAAGCCAGGAAAACCTTGGTTCCTTGTGACATATTGGAGAGCTTGAAGTTTAACTTCAAGCTTGATATCTGATAACCGAATGAATCTCTTTATTAGGGTTTCGTGGGTTTATATACAATTTGGAATAGGGGCCTTCGTGACCCTTAGTACGTATTGCCTAGATTGGTTGATTAGTAGTGGTAAGAAGATGCAACTGCAACAAGCTCATTGGTACGTGTCTCATTACGAACATTGCTCACGAAATAAATTTTGCACAACCGATGTAAACGTATAACTAGCGAGGACAACAATGTTTGATTGCTTTGTTTGAATTATCCTTGTGACAAGTTTAATTAAAGTTTATTACACGGACAGGAACATATTCGTTGTTCTTGGTACTACCAAAATACTACCGAATGTGGAAAAACGATACGCTATTAGATTCTAATAACTAGCAATAAGCGTATCCTCTAATAAGGGTCATCTACACACTGGTAATTGCCATACTATAATCTCACCTATAGTATAATAATAGCAACGACCTCGACTCTTGTGCTATAGTCCTTGAGCATAGGTGCTCCCTGCTGTTAAGGTATACCATTAATTGCTGGAAATTTTACATAGCAAATTAGTAATTAACCTTCGCATGACGATGACCGGGTCTGCGATGACCCGTTTTAAGTCTGAGCGCGTGGATAAGGAAAACAAGGTCGATTGGACGGCTAATGTCGAATCATTTCATACGAAGTGTAGCGTCCTATCGTGGAATCGAATCCCTTCGATGCCCTAGAACGCTTATCACGCGCCAAATTAATATTGCGTGACTAGTTGTAATAATAAAGATCCAGAATGTGTGGTCAAAAGAGTGTGTTTATTTACAGAAAAGCATAGAATAGTTATAACGGAGACGTTGAACGGAGTACCGTTTCGAACACGCGTTTATATGCGTAAGTAAGATGTTTCAAGGATCGGTGCCGAAGACGAACCGATTTCTCGATTTTGCTCTATGTCGTGTCTCGTCGTGTCCTGTCCGGTGTTTTCTCCAGTTTAGTTCTGATTGGGTAAAATAAACGTTGGTGGTGGAAAAGTAAGGAGTTTTAATTGGACAGAGGGTGTGACGGAAGGACCTTTGGCTAAGGAGTAGGAAACTGTCAAGGAGCCGATTTTTGATGGTCAATGACGTGATTTATAAGTGCTGTCCGTCCGTCGCTTGTTGGGTCTGTCACACGTGGGTCCCATCTGTCGCGTCTGGTACTTGTAAAATTCCTAAACTTGCTTTACCTTTATAAACTTAATCCGCTAGAACTCTTGTGTCAAATTTTCGTTTATTAAACCTCTCTTACTTGAAAGCTTGGATAAATCGAGACTCCTTGTAGCTTGAATTTTTAGCATTTTTCTTTAAGTTCGACTTACCGAGATTCAACTGTATAATTAACATTACAAGCATCTTGACAGAAATACATAATAATAATAACAATAATTAGAAAACTAACGAATATTACAAACTTTAACGTGTTAAAGAAACAAAACATAGAAGAATTAATGTTTGTACACCTCAATAAAATTAAATTTATACTAGCCAGTTATGTATGAATTTTTAAATTTGCATGTTATTTTTCACAAATGAAAAATTTTGATTAACTATACGTAATCGTACAGAAATTAACATAATTTAATGAAAATATAGTGTCGTATCTGAACGAATTTATACAAAACAAATAATGAAAAATTAGTATCATTAGCATGTTGGTGATTTAAAGTAATCGATAAATTTTAATTCCTTTTACTTGGAAAATTTGTATAAATTTTACGATTCGTTACTAAATTTTTTGCTGCCACGTATCGTATTATACAAAATTTCGAAGATATTATTAATTCAAAGTTTGTATAGTAATTAGGATAAATGCATGATAAACATAGAAAAATATAAGTACCTGACGACGTTAATGAACTAATGCTTGTCAAAGCTTTCATCTGTACACGATAAACGAAAACTAACGAGAACTAACGAGATAAATAGGATAAACGAGAACAAACAAATTAGCCAAATACAATTACCGAAAATACGCAAGTGCTTTGCTGAAATTGATTAATTAATCACATCACTTTAATTATTGTTATTATTAATCCTTTGCACTATAATTATTTTCCTAATTTGTTCTCGACCAACTCTAATTTAATTTTTCTGGTTTTGATATCACATGTTAGGTATAAAGTAATTACTTGCAGTTATTTAAAGTTTGTTAATATTTTAATATTATACATTATCGTTGTTAACACTTTGCACTCGAGAGGCGCCCTTCAGTCACCGTTTGATAAAATTTCGAAGCTCGATATTAATTAATATATCAAATTTAAAACAATGTGACAGTGTGCAAGGTATCGAAGTCAAATAATTCTGCGTGTTAATTATTATACGATTTCTTATTTACTGTTCAAAAAATATCAGCAGCCTTATAGCAGAAAATTTTGCAACTCGTACCCTTCTTTAGCCAAAAAATCGTCCAGTGCAAAGGGTTAATATTTTATTAACAAAACGATTGTTCATAAAGAATGTATAATATCAAAATACGAATATTTGGTTCATTATTATTTATATTTTTTTAAAGCGTGATACTTTTTAAAACAATCTCCTACATGTAAAAATGGCTTCCTGTCGCAAGTTTCACGAAAGTAGAATGTTTTTCTTGTTCGACCTTTTATTTTTCGATTTGAACATATTAGGCAGTCGTTATGTTTGCCTAGAGGATCTGTCATTAGTGTATGTAATTTACCACCTAATCGATTTTGGTGGTCTGATGTTAAGGGTCTGTCCCGACGTTTCGTTCTTTCTCGAAAATTTTCCACAAGGCAATTCAATGCAATTGCGTTTGAACATTTGATAAGGAATACTAATATTATTATCCCTTTGCGGACGATCGCAGCATATATGCGTTCGACGGACACCATCAATTTGGCCGAGGAACTCGTATAGGCGTTTGGCGAAAATAACTGATAGGGTCGAGGGACTTATAAATGTGTCCCACGTAAACGCGTTACTATGGCCCAGAAATACATATATGCGCTCGCTGTCGCGGATCTAGGACCGCACGTCCCAAAGTTAAGTGGGTGGACTGTTTCGTGTCATTGCCAGCGTTGCTATGAACGAAAATCAAGTTTAACCCATTTGCACCATGGCTCTACTTAAGGTGCAGTGTTCAGGCATCAGCGACATTCAACTGACGACTGGCCCGTATCACCGCGAGTGTATCAGCACCTACTCATAATAGCAGTTAAAAGGATTTTCACAACAAAAGTAAAACTTGTTAAGAATATAATGAACCGATGTAGATGAGATACTCACAAATGGGATCAAACGTGATCTGTGGTATATGAAGAATATTTAGAAACTGGTAATGGAAAAAGTCAGGTTGCGGATTATTCCGCGCTCGGTGATAGGCGACTGTCATCGCTCGCGGAATATTCCGCGCTCAGTGATAGGTGACTGTCGTCGCTCGCGGAATATTCCGCGCTTGGATGCAAATGGTTAAGCAAGAATGAGCGCTGGTAGTTTTGAATGACTATCGCGGTAGCGGCTCGGACCCACGATACGGTTTACTCAAAACCGCTCCGCCCGCAAAGGGTTATGCTGAGAAGCGTATAATACGAAACTTTTATGTGCATATACATAATTTCAAAGCATTTTTAACACTAAACGTACCGAAACTTTGCACCTACCTATTCTTACCATGAGGGATCATTTGACCCCTTATGAAATAAACGTTGATTTTCAGAAAGAAATTTCTAATTTATTAAAGGAAATAATTTACAACATAATTTCTCATTTCTAATAAAGTAATGAACCACATATTTTTATTTCTGTAAACAAAATAATCGGTTAAGTACACTTTTTACACGTGATTGGTGTCTCCTTCGTGCATTTCCCACAGACAAATCTTTTTCAAATTGCACAATTTTGTGTTGTTTTATTTCCCGTGCACAACCTTATCTGATATTTTTTCCGGGCGGTTTGCGGGTTATTGTTGAAGCTGGTTGATTCTAGTTTGTTTTCCTTTTCTTCTTCCTGAAAGTTGTGGTACTCTGCCACGATTTCGTCTGCTAATTGTAACAGAAATTGTTGCCTTGATATTTTCAACCCAGTTGTTTCCTGATTATCCATGCATTAATTGCAGCGAAATCCAGGATATTAAAAAATACTTGTACAGGACATCTACTACATTTGGACTTGACGCTATATTTTCGCGCCATTTGGTCATCCATATCGACGCCAAATTTAGTTTTATTATAATAAGCGATTGTTTCGGGTGTTTTCTTCCTATTGCTTTTCGTTTTTACGGATTTACGTTCGGTACTCAGTATCATAACTTTTTTTCTCGGTTTTGATTTATAAATTGTTAGCCTACAGTCATTTGATTTGTATATTACTGTAGAAAAATGTTTCGTGTTATCTTTTGCCGTTTTCGCAAGTGTGGGCAATTTTCTTCTGTTTGCATGTATTGTTCCGACTAATGCTGTCCCTTTTGCCAACAATTTTGCAGCAAAAGATGCAGAGGTGAAAAAATTGTCCGTTGTAATATTTCTCCTACAGTTGGTGAAAGGCTCGGCTAATTTCATGACAACAAATTCACTGAGTGGTATTCACTGAGTTTGGATAAGCGAAACCTTCACTCGAGAAGCATATCTGAGTTTAGAACTAAGGTCCCAGTTGGAGAACTGCCGAAAAGTACCTAAACTTCTTATGGGGTCAAATGAAATCCCTCATGGTAGGTAAAGAATTTTTACCTATAAAAAATAAGCTACGAGAAAAACGAAAAGCGAAAAATTGAATAATCAATAATAAAGATATAACAATGAATGTACAATTTTAAAACAAATTTTAAATTTGACCCCGCTTGCTACATTTAGTGTTAAATAAAACTGCTTCCCACTAATTTGTTTTATTAACTGTATGAAGTATCACATGAGAAGTGACTTGAGAATTTTAGGGAAAAATAGTTTTATTACGCCATGAATGACCTCATATTGCAAAGGATTAAGTAGTAAATGTATGTATGATTTGTAAGTATAACGTGAGCGGACATATGAATTTGATCTGTTATTTCTAAGAGTCTAAAAGGATCATCGAAAGAAAGTCATTTTCATACTCATCGAATAGCAATCGCAATGAATAGAATTCGCAAAATGTAAACGAAGAAGATAATTAAACTCCCACGCTATTCAGATACGGTACAAGGAATGGAAAAATTTTAAGCAATCGTATAACTGGAAAGAATAAATCAACGAAGATGAATATCAGTTGCATATGTTTGATCTGTTCAAAAATTTGTTCCAGCAAAAGATTGATGGTAATTTTATGAATATTATGATATTGATACATAGCCATAACTAACCTGTTGCATAAAAATGGAAAAATAATTCAAGAGGCTTTCGTGTACGATCAATTGGAAATTTAATATCAGACTATGATTGTATTGTATAAAACTGTGACAGCAATCACTCGCAGTTTCAACTAATATAACATTTAACAGTTGAAAAGTTTGTATAACATACGAAGGAGTGTTAGGAAAGCTTCAGATAGAATGACATCGGTAACCCTGGTCAACGGGATTTTTATGGTAGTGGTTGTCATAGAATGTGTGGTATGAGTTGGTATGGTATGAGGAATGCTTATGTGGAAGAATGTGTGTGTGACAAGTATAACAGAGTAATAACACTCCGTGTAGAAGTAACACTTAGACACAGTTTTATTATTTAAACCAAAATTTGAAAGGTCGAAACAAAAATTTACATCAGGATCTCGTAAGCGTGAACATTATGTTTACAAGTACCAGACGCGACAGATGGGACCCACGTGTGACAGACCCAACAAGCGACGGACGGACAGCACTTATAAATCACGTCATTGACTATCAAAAATCGGCTCCTTGACAGTTTCCTACTCCTTAGCCAAAGGTCCTTCCGTCACACCCTCTGTCCAATTAAAACTCCTTACTTTTCCACCACCAACGTTTATTTTACCCAATCAGAACTAAACTGGAGAAAACACCGGACAGGACACGACGAGACACGACATAGAGCAAAATCGAGAAATCGGTTCGTCTTCGGCACCGATCCTTGAAACATCTTACTTACGCATATAAACGCGTGTTCGAAACGGTACTCCGTTCAACGTCTCCGTTATAACTATTCTATACTTTTCTGTAAATAAACACTCTCTTTTGACCACACATTCTGGATCCTTATTATTACAACTAGTCACGCAATATTAATTTGGCGCGTGATAAACGTTCTTGGGAATCGAAGGGATTCGATACGGTAGGACGCTACAATGATTTATAACAAGTTCTCAGTGTTTTAATGACGTTTGCCCACACTACCTAGCCATTTTGAGAAATTGAAACGAAATTTTACATACACCAAAGACTTGCTGCGTCTTACTTTACTATGAAAGTATGAAAAAATGAAGGGTGATTCCCTGCAAATTTACCAGTTATCCGAGTTTTAGTTCGTGACTAATCTTCGTGACTTTCAGTTTTTCAATTTTCATTTTTTTCTTAAATTACAGTAAATAATTTCAGCTTTTGCTTAATAAATTTTATTTGTCCTTAAATATAAGTTATTGAAAATAATTCTGTTTTTTATTTAACTTGTTTTTCATATTAATAATAACCTCAGAAAGTAAAAATATATAGCTATTTGACTTTTACTTTGTGCGTTTGTAAATGTATCATTAATTTCGAAAGATCATAGTATTTAGAATGACTTTCCCATGTAACCACGTAATTCACCAAAGAATTTTGAAACTCGTTTCATCCCCGCTTTACAGAAAGGATAATCACATTGAAACCGGTTTCTATTTAGACTAAACAGACTGTTTCATCACTGCTGATCGGTTAATTAGAGTTAGGAGAATCGATCACCATATTAAAAGTTGAATATTTTCGAAGAAAGAATTCGACTTTTAGGTTTTAGATGAAAGGGGAAGAATAATTAGAAAAGATTCATTCGAATCAGATCATTTTAGATCAGTTGATCATCAACCACGTTCTATCAGAGTAATTAGGATCTGAAACACCTGGGTTAACATCAGGTATAATTCGATTAAAAACACAACAAGGAATAATCAGCTTTTCTGGCACAATTAGATTCTAAAAGTTCAATTAACAACGGTAAGGGATCTTTGCGTGGCTCTTCAAAGAACAATCGGGTTCTGAAAATTAAAGCTTACGTTCGTTGGGAAGAACTTGGTTGAAGCAGGATCACTGTTGAACGAAAACAGATTTTCTCAGTTTGTTATGTCAATCGAGATACTGAGCACCTTGGGCGTGCAATAAGGAACACTTTCGTGCTGTATATACTTTATTACACTGGTAGTTGCGATTTCGAATGTGACGTGTACGCGTTATACTAAGTGTTCTATATGCATTCTGTAGCGACCAACTTCTCACCCTCGCCAATAGATGGATTCCTACTTGAAAGAGGTTCGAGGACTTTCTCACGAATCCACAGTGAAGCCTCGACTTTTGTTGGAGGTATCAAGGGGGTATCGCGTCGTTCCCTTGATCTTCCTGGTCGCGTGGTTTCCGCCCGAGATAATTCGTCTTCGCGGTTGTAAGGCGCAAAGATATCCCGATGTGGATGGACGGTTCGACGCGACACGGTATCTCGTCGACTTAACGAGGAGATACGAAAATCGTCTCGTGTTAGAAGAGAACCGTCGTCTCTGACGTGTCGAAAGGAAGAAGTTTAGAAAGAACCGGTGTGTTCGATGTTTCGAGAGGAAGTGTCTTTGAGAGAACCCGTGTCTCTCGGATCTCGTACGGAACTGAGCTCCTCGATCTTCCTAAGATCGGCCTTAGGAAAAATCGGGAGCTCGCCAAATATGATTGGCTGTTTTTGACCAAGGGCGTTCCCTTGGTTCGCAAATCGGTGACCTTGGAGAAAGGGAAGGTTCCCCAAAAAGCAACGATAGTGGAGGAAACCCTCTCCTCCAAGGTGGGGTACCTGGGGTCCACCCGCGCGCTGGTGACCCCATCGGTCGTTTGTTACCCCTAGCGAGGGCCTGAGGCTTCCAACGTGTGCGGACCACGTGGAGCCCTCAGGCCTATTGTCAGCCAAGTCTTAAGAGCCGTCGCCTAATTTCGTTAAATTAGGGATTTCCAGGATTCTTGTGTTCCGCGACACGAGAAGTCAAAGAAAAAGGTAAAGCAGTCAAACATGCTGAAGGCATGGAGCGGGAAATTCCGATGCCGAATTGTTCGACCCTAAGACCTGGCTGCTGGAAGACCGTAACGGGTCTTCTTTGTTCCACGACGGAACAACTATCCTTAATTAGAAGTTCCTGTGACGCCTAAGTATCGCTGGTCTAAGGCAGGGCCTGCTAGAAGCAAACCTTACTGATGAGTCGACTAGCAGACCCGGGACGAAACGCATCCCTTCCTTTTCCCGTCGTCCTTCTACCTGCTTACCCCACCGATAGCAACGACGACCACGAAGATACCACCAAGCCAGCACCACAGGAACAACAGTCCATCATCAAGCCGGACAAAGAGGACACCTCTGCACTTAGCCAACCTCTCCCTTGGAGACGGAATATTGGGAATGGGTTATGTACCGAAGATACTTCTATTCCTACATTACGCTTAATTTCTTCAGGCCTGAGAAAGATAGTTGTTCGGTATTGTAGGATGCCAGTGTCATGAGACTAGTGACGTAGAAGGTTTAGGATGAGCGATTCTTGAGATATGGTTGAAGGGTTATCCCCTAGGTATAAGCCTTCGCGAAGGAAACAGTCAAAGAGTACGTTCGGTAATAGATTAGACTATAGAACTGATACAATACTTCAACAGCTACAATACTGTGATCATGGCTGCACACAGTACTGCGTTGTAATTTGTTAATGTCATTTCTCGTTCTAGATTTGTTATGGAATGTACATCATTGTTGCGGCCCTAGGATCGCAATGTCCCAAGTCAAGTGGAGACCTGTTTCGTGCCTTTATTGTAAGCATCCCTTATCATGTATAAACTCAGCGTCGCCTAACCCACCGCTAATATGAACCATGTCAAGGACCGAGATCTTAGCCTCTTAGACGACGGTCATAAGAGCCTAAAAGTTTAAACAACCACCACCACCGAAGGACGCTGAAGTTAACATCCACCTCCAATATCATACCAACCAATCAGAAGACAGTCACACCTCATAAAACTACCGACAAGGCATTCACAAGAAGATTCTCAGTAAAACCTCCATCACGACCACATCAAGATTCTCTCTAAACTCCATCACGACAACAACATCAGCAATCGAGACTCACCAACACTCAGCGCAGGAGACTGTCTACTACTATAGAACTCCTTGCAGTTCGACACCAACCAGGTCTACCTCTATTCAAGTTAGAGTAGGCCGCATCCCAAGCAGCATTGCCGCAGCAGCGTAACGGGCCTTACAACCCCGTGAAACTCCACGAGCGAGTTGCAGTGTTCGGGACGCAACAGTCATCATTGAACAGATTAATCCAACGACTACTGGGCTATATTGGTGGATGTAATAAGTACCGTACTGTCAATTGGAAATATCTGAAGGCAACCGAAATATACATTGATTACTCTAGAATTGCTTTGGAATTTACATCGTCAGTGAACAAAATCATTCAACGGCTACAATACTGCGATGATGGCTGTACTCATTTCTGTGTTGTCATTTTTTAATTTAGATTTAATTAATAGAACTGAGTTCCGTCTGAGTTCTGTTTTGCTTCTAATGTTGTCTTCGACTTCTGTATGACTTCTAATGTGCTCTAACTGAGTTCTGTAGGACGTCTGATACGTTGTCTTCAATTTCTGTATGATTTCTGATGTGTTCTCACTGAGTTCTGAATAACGTCTGTGAAGTTTTGTGGTGTTCTGTCTGGTGTCTCCTCGAGTTTGTTTTGATTGGTTAAGAGTGGATGCTAGTGGTGGGAAAATAGAGTTTCTTGATTGAACGTGGATGTTTCGAAAGGAGCTTTGGTTGAGGAATGGGACACTGTCAGGGAAGTTGCCTTTCAGTATTGTTTTGATCGTCGATATCGCGATTTATATCGCTTCGATGGGCCAATCACACGTGGATCCATCTGTTGTACTGGTTGTAGGTTATAGGGCATAGTCTGTGCCTCTGTGTTAATTATATTGCTTAATCCGTGCAAGGCACGTCTGCTCTTCGGTATTGCCGTCGCAATAATCGCGTTGTACTGAATTTCGATAACACTCGATAGTTTTGACACTCTGTCTGCGTGTAACTTGTTAAATATTCAAATACAGTGGTCTCCCAAATATTCAAAGGTAATTGTTCGTCTACCCAAATGTGAAGTAGTTAGATATTCAAATAAGGGCTGATTAAAGAACAAATTAACTCGAAGAGAAGAAGATTCTATTACATCGTGTACTTTGAACTCCTACCCTTAAGCTAGAAATGCATAATTTAATTCTATTCATAGGACTTTGCTCGTCTATTCGGCATGAGTAGTAAAAGTTTATCGATAGAACGTCGCACGATGCGATTTTTATCGATAGGGTTTCTTCAAAGTCCGACGATAATCCTTTAAACTCTCACGAACTCGAATTATTTTCAGCTTTTATTTATCTCAGCGCGTATTTCGATTGGTTAACCAATATTATCCCTCCAAATTTTGTTGGAGGTGAAGTTACGTGTGATATCGGCTCTGTTAGCGATAGTGCGAAATAAGTTAGATGCAGAAGATCTCGAGGTGAATAAGTTTTGGAATTTTCAAGTGTCTGTTGAAGTAGTTACGAAGAAGCTACTTATAGATCAGGTTAAGAAGTAAGAACTAGGCAGTCAAGGGGATGAAAGAATATTTTTCTTGCCTGTCTGAAACGCTCAACAGTGACAAAATATAAATGTGTTGGTAGTATAATAGATGGAAATAAAATTCGGAAGAATGACACGACCAAATTGAGTATACAAAGAAGATGGCAAAGACACTGCTATCACGGATAAACCGATAATGTTAAGTGTTTAATGACTATTTAAGAAACTTATGTAGGATATTCTATGGTCGAAGTGTTCCTGTAGGGAACACTTTGTCAGGTCGAGAGGATGTAGAATTTTATTATTAAATAAATGAAATTTTAATACGACAGAAAAATGTAATGAATTAAAAATTCCAGAATATTTTTATTTATCCTAAACTATATTGATTAATTTCAAGTGGATATAATTTAATTTGATTACAATTTTGAAATACTATATTTGCAGAATTCGCAATAATTTATAAATTAAATTCTACTGTTATTATTTTTCTTAGTTAATTAATTTATGTATTTTCATTGCAACTTTTTTACATTTAATTCCTTCTATTTTTACCTCAGCTGGACATAACGATGAAGACTACCGAAGAAGCAGTTATGGCTGTACATGACCAAAGGTATGAGAAAGCTAGGAATTTAGAATAGCATGGAAAGTACAAAAATGTTTGAGTCATAATTTGGCTGTAAGATGGGCCGTAGGAGATCGGGGCCAGGCCATGTAAGGTGGCTTTCTCCGTTGTAAACCGAGGGTGACCCTTCGAAGGGTCTAACCCTGAAGGAGAAGTCTCCCTCCTGTAGTAGTGGTTACATAGATTTCTAAGTATATATGTGTTGAGACGAGTGGAACAAGTATGCATGGGATTCCAATATGTAATGAATTCAGGTTATTACGATAAATGAGTATGCGTGTAATGATTGAGGTGTGCGTGAATTGTGTATGTCAATGTAATGTACGAAGAAGAAAGGAAAAATGTGAGTGATTTCGGATACATTAGTTGCAATTGAGTTATAATAGCGAGAAGTCCTGTGATAGAGTAATTGTGAGAAATTAATTATATTTGAACGTTATATTTGTGTTTTATAATCTTTCTAATTAAATAAAGAATTGTTCTTGTTGTTATTAAATTTCATCCACAACTAACACCCCATCCCTGACCTTGACGTACAGAGAGTTCTCCTTCGTTAGGGGAGGCCCTCCTCTTCCGGACGGACTTAAAGGGCCCGTTCTGGAAGATAGAGGCAGTGTTTAGAGTTTTAGAGATCGAGAGTCGAGAGTTGTTGAGATAGTCAATGAAACATTCATTCGAGCAATAGTCTGAAGTGAATCTACACTTATTTGTCCTTCTTCTTTTCTAATTTCGACTCTATTGCACGATTATTTATTAACCCTTTGAACTCGAGAGGCGCCTCTCAGTCGCCATTTAATTAAATTCTAAAGATTGATGCTAATTGATATATTAAATTTACAATTAGCCAATGATAAGTGGAATATCGAAGTAAAATAATTCTACGTCTTAATTTCCATACGATTTCTTATTTACCGTTTTAAAAATATACTAGACTTTATGGTAGAAGGTCTTCGAATTACTATTTTCCTGTAATAAAGGGTTAACTTAATTTCCTCTAGATCTAGTGTTCGATTTTACGTAGTATTGCGAATGCTTGTGCCATGAATGATCCTTCGAAAATGTCTGTTTTGTAATACGTGATCCGTTGATTGGAAATAATCTAATTCGTGGAAATAATCAAAATGGAAAAAAGTCCAATTCACGTTGCCAACGATTTATTAATAGTTATCATCTTCAAAATAACTCTTTTCTCCACAAACATATGAACATATTAATATTGTTTATGAACTTGTTTATAGCTGCACGTACTATGTTTAGGCCTTTCTTTTTGAATCCAATTTTAGTCGACATTTGCGAAACATTCTTTACCAGTACCGAAGTCGACTTTATCCAGATATGCAAAACCAGGTGACCAATAGCTGCTACGCTGTATCATACTCGACGAAGAAATGATTAAAATACCTAATAAACGATCGTTTAAAGACTGTAAAAGAGTCGAATCGCCCGTAGATCCAGTTTATCAGCCGTGCAATAGACTAGAGTCAAAGCAGATGGTCATATGTACGAGATAGCAATGACTGATTAGCGAAAAATGAAGAATACGTATGAAAAGTTACATTTCGTAACTTTAAACGCGTTTTCTTGAAAATATGTTTCTAAAAACGATGTGCAAAATATCTCGAGAGCTAATCGACCGAATATTATTAAATTTTGCATATATTTTTATTACAACATTTATTAAGCACTGACGTTCGATTTTTTTAAATTGTTAACAATTTTAAAAGTTATTAATAAAAAAACGACGAAATTTTTCGTAAAAATTTGATAGATCGACTATAAAAAGCTGTGATTTTGTTAATTTTCAAAAAAATTGAAATATACGAACCTCAATGCCTAGAAAATATGTTATAGTTTCAAATCCTTTTTGATTTTTTTGTCACTAATTTCATTTGGCTGGAATCTTATCATATTGAAAACGCCATATTGAAAAAGATTCCTTCAGAATGATGACGTCATAAAGCTAAATAAGGGACTTCTTTTGAAAATTTAATGTTGTTTTGCATAGCTTATAGTACGTTGAAGCAAGTTACAAAAGCTTATATTAAGCGATTACTTTTTCTCCGCTGTTTCTTTAACACTAGAACTACCGATCTTTAATGGGTACCTAACTATAACGTGTAAAGATTATAGTAGTTTCAGCGGTACGATGAATACGAGTGAATATATTGATTACAGTTCTTTGTTAATACGAGTTGATACCAATTTTATTCTTAAAACAGGTGTATGTGTTCGGTGATTGCAAAAAGGAAAATTCCGGGAACAGTCATTTTCACTGGGTTGGTAGTTCTAGTGTTAAACGATCACTAATTTCTGAGCGCGTCAAACTGACCTTCCACCTTCAATCCAATTTTTACCTTAGTTACGAATAATCATTAAAAATGATTAGAATTCTTTTTGATTACGAATAACTATTGTAATTATAACGAGAATTACTTTTACGAACAACTATAACCGTAGACAAAATTTGATTTCAGTTGTGAGTAATTTTTGCCCCTTTAATTTTGGTCATTGTCAGTTTTCATTATCATTGTGAATAATTAGTGTCCACCAACGACACTATAAAATAATTATAGATAATACTAATTGCAAGTAATAATAAATATGCATGTTTGTGAAGGAAGAATAAAATTATAAATAACGCTTTTTGATACACGTTTATGATAACTAAAGTAAAGTCTTGGCCACGATTATGATAGTTCATAATCAAAAACAATGCCCATCGTTTATAATGAATATTCGCAGTTAAAAAAGTTTCTCCGTTTATACTAATTATATGTAACCAAAAATAATTTTTCTTATATATAATGATTTAATAATAATCAAAATAAAGTTTAATTATTTATAATGATTATTCGTGAATAAAATCACGAAGAAAAGAAAAATATAATTGTTATACTATTAACCCTTTCCACTCGAGAGATGATCATCAGTCACCATTTCATAAAATTTGGAAGATCGATATTAATTAACATATCAAATTTAATGTAATGTAATGTAGAAGTATCGAAGTCAAATAATTCTACAATTCTATTATTATATAATTTTTTATTTACTGCTGAAAGAATTATCGTCAGTTTTTTAGTAGAGAATCTTTGAATTTTTACTCTCAAGTGCAAAGGGTTAACTCCTTTTCATTTTGATTATAACAGTTACAATGTTTGGACGTACCTAACAATAAGAATAAGAATAGGTAGAACTTCAAAGATGTTAATGTTGATGTTCACAGAAATGTTGGTGTATCATCAAAGAATTCGAATACGATGCATATAATATTAGTAATTCAAAAATAAACAACATGGTATTCAATGTTTTGTGTTTATGACAGTTTTATGTCGATTTTCAATTGAATATATCCGTAAAATTTCCATTTGTTTGCTTTCGTAATAAACGTATTGTAAACATCATATCTCTGAATCCAATGATTACTATATTATACACTTTCATTTACAAAATGGATCACTTTTAAATACAGCAAAATTACCGGAAATTACCTCTCTGATATTTTTAATGCAAAATAATAGAATCATTTTTAAATAAAAATAGTTTTATCGAATCATGTATTGATCATTTTGATTCGTAATTTTTTAACATCTGATAGATAATCGCGTAATTCCAATTATTTCGCAATGAGAAACAAAGGGTATGAACTAATGCTAATATTATAATATCCAACATTATTTTATTAATCGATAATATTTCTATTATAGATATTATTATAAAATTGTAATTTCACAGAGAATTTCTTCTTTTTTAACACAATTGTGCAATTGGCAATAAAATATGTAACACCTTTAGCAAATTACGTTGCATACACGTATACATGCATGTATGTATCGAAAATATCGATATTGTGGGAAAAGAAATATTATTAAATTATATTAATATAATATAATATAATACTATTATAAACGAAAAATAAATTCATAAAAAAGTGTAACATAATAACAATGAGTATTATTAAACGCAAGTTACTACATATATCAGTTGTTGGGATTTTTTAAAATAAAAAAGACTCTAAAATAAAAATGTTTTTCCCATGTGAATCTGTTTCAGAGTTTATCGTTAATTTCATAAATGGACATTGTCACTTGAAGTATTAAACAACATCTCTCCATTTTTGCTGGAAATATTTGAAAAATTTTATATCACTCGCGAATAATAATTTTAAATAAATTTAATTCAATTTATAATGAAAATTTTTCGATTATATATAAAACATTGTTCCGCAACAACAAATACATTTATTTTCTCGTCTTACGACTTTCTGAAAAAGTATCGTTTAATTCATAGTAATGCAAAAATGGTGCATCTTTTATTTTCGTATGTTGAACGAAAAATGTATAACTTGTGCGATTTTTATAGTAACTAATTCGAGTTACACAGCGTTATGCACGGGTAAAGTTCCCTGCGCAATTTGGACTCTACTTCCGTCGTTAACTGCAGAAATCGGCACAGCCTCGCTAGAAGCAATCACATTCGTTAACACGTAATTCGTGCACATACAAGGTGCTCTACAGGTTGGGTTAGATTTCCATTCAAATTTCGCCACGTTATTTCGCTACGACTAAAAATAGTACGAACATGCAAACTTCGACGTATCAAAAATTTTATTAAATAATTAGAATAACAATATAATAACAGTATAAAAATGCAGAAAAATATGATAAGTTTATTTTTAAAGCGAAGAGAAACCAGAAGTAAATAATTAATTTATCACCTTACGAGTCGTTAAAAACTATTTTTATTGACCTTTTCCTTTTCATTTAGTGATTAAACTCAAAATAGTATTTTAATAATAGACTTATATCGGTAGAATTGAATACGACAGATTGGAATACGAAAATTAATTCATAGTATAGAGCATTAACTTAAAATTAAGAATGTTACCATATTTATCGAATATTAACCCTTTACATTCGACGATCTTTTGACTAAAGATGAGTAGGATTTCAAAAATTTTCTGCTATAAATCTGGCGATATTTCTTTCAGTAATAAATAAGAAATCGTATAATAATTAACACGTAGAATTATTTGATTTCGATAGCTCGTACACCGTTACATTATTTTAAATATGGCCATATTAATTAATATCGAGCTTCGAAATTTTATCTAATGGCGAGTGACGGTCACATCTTGAGTGCAAAGGGTTAAGATACGATAATAGAATTATAAATAAATTTCTTTTTAATGACCTATATTTGTGCTATATATCCGGAGAATACCGAATATGTCATAATAAATTATTTCCTAACTTTACCGACCTCGATAGTCGACTTTGGATAAAGTTAAGGCAGGTCTCCTTGGCAGTGCAGCCTTCGTTACTCTGTACAAAGGACTCCATGATAATGTTCCAAAACATTGTCATATCAGCCCATAACATTCGAACAGTGACTGTTCATGTAACAATAACGAAGATTTAAAAAAAATTTTAATATATAATTGTATAAGAGTACAGAATAACATCAATTCAACAGTGTAGTAATTGAATTAATTCGATAAACAAATTTGTTTTCCGACATATTTAATTTGGAAAATTAATATGACACAAAAATCATTTATCTATCGTTTATTTGGATTTCTTTCACACTATGACGTTTTAAATAGAAATTGTTCGGGTATTCCGTAATATTCCATTTACTACTTTTATTTATTGTGCATTATAAAAATGGCCACATAACGTATCCGATTTTCCTTAGCTCGAATACTATTCTTCAGTTTTGTTAATTATACTTTTAACCCTTTGCACTCGGCGATCTTTTCGTTACAGGAAAATAATAATTCGAAGATTTTCTGCCATAAAGTCGAGGATATTTCTAAAATGGTAAATAAGAAATCGTATGGAAGTTATGACGTAGAATTATTTTACTTCTATATTCCAAGCATCGTTGAGTAATTGTGAATTTGATATATGAATTAACATCCATCTTTAGAATCTGATTAAATGGCGACTGAGAGGCACCCCTCGAGTGTAAAGGGTTAATAGTCCTTCCTAATATCGCCCAAGCAATCGTGTAGGTATATCTCTGAACGCGCTATCAAGATAATATATCAAGAAAATATTACTCGTTACAGGTTTTATTTTTATCTCTAGAAGAAATTGTCAATTACGCAGAAATGTGCGAGCACTCCTGTATAGGGACGTCACTGGAGCGTCGT
>NW_016908694.1:53135-83534 GCF_001483705.2 Eufriesea mexicana | reverse complement strand
CTTATAAATCACGTCATTGACCATCAAAAATCGGCTCCTTGACAGTTTCCTACTCCTTAGCCAAAGGTCCTTCCGTCACACCCTCTGTCCAATTAAAACTCCTTACTTTTCCACCACCAACGTTTATTTTACCCAATCAGAACTGAACTGGAGAAAACACCGGACAGGACACGACGAGACACGACATGGAGCAAAATCGAGAAATCGGTTCGTCTTCGGCACCGATTCTTGAAACATCTTACTTACGCGTATAAACGCGCGTTCGAAACGGTACTCCGTTCAACGTCTCCGTTATAACTATTCTATACTTTTCTGTAAATAAACACTCTCTTTTGACCACACATTCTGGATCCTTATTATTACAACTAGTCACGCAATATTAATTTGGCGCGTGATAAGCGTTCTAGGACATCGATGGGATTCGATACGAAAAGACGCTACACAGAGTACCCACGATAGTTTCACGGTTATGTTTAAATTAAACCATTTGCGAGAGGGGGTAGATTCGTAATATTTTCGTATTTTATACTTTTTAGTGCATACTTTTCTTTTTACTTTTCACAACCTTTCCAAACTCTGCCCACTCTGAAAATGAACTTTGAAAATAAAGTTTGAGGAATGCTTTTTAATAGCGGAGTTAACCCTTTGCACTCGAGAGCGACTCTCAGTCACGATTTAATTAGATTCTAGAGATCGATGTTAATTAATATACCAAATTTGAAATTACCCAACGATGAGTTCAATGTCGAAACGTAATAATTCTATGTTTTAATTTACGATTAAAACTTAATTCTCGATACGTCAGATTTAAGATAATATAACTGTGTGCGAGGTACCGAAATTAAATAATTCTACGTATTAATTATTTATATATATTTATATATTTGTAGCAGAAAATTTTTGAACTCGTGCTCTTCTTTAGCTAAAAAATCGTCGAGTGCAAAGGGTTAATTGTTGATTAAAAGAAGGAATGTAATAATTCGAGAAATGCAGTAGCTATTCTACTGTACCTATTAATTTTCATCTATACTACTTTCGTTATAATTTCTCTGCACAACACCAAGTTATTCTAGTATCTATGATTTTCGCAGATTATCTGCACCCAAAATAAACGTAGGCTAAAAGAAATACCAATATTAACCCTCTGCACTCGAGAGGCGACTCTCAGTCACCATTTAATTAGATTCTAGAGATCGATGTTAATTAGTATATGAAATTTAACATTACCTAACGATGCGTGCAATGTCGAAGTAAAATAGTTCTACGTCTTAATTTGCATCCGATTTCTTATTTACCATTTTAAAAATATCCTCGACTTTATGACACAAAGTCTTCGAATTACTATTTTTCTGTAACGAGAAAATCGAACAGTGCAAAGGGTTAATACCGGAGTTGGTGGAACGAGTAATAAAAGGAAATCGCTTCGTTTCTAATTTTCTACGCGTGCATGTGAATAGTGCAGGTGAACCTGGAACTATACTATATGATATATATACTATATGTATATATTTAATAGAAACGTAAGGATATACCGAAGGCTTATATTACGTTTACAGTTTAAAAATGTCCGAGTTTTTACTTCTTTCAAAACTGATAGCTCGAACCCTTGTGAAAAAATCACTTTAGAAAATTTCCAAACTTTTATCCACCAGGAATTAAATTCGGGGAAAGATGGAAACGAATCGATACATTGTTTGGTTTCGTCGAATTGTTTCAAATTTATACCTAACGAAATTAAAATTTAATTTGATTTAGCCAAACGTACATTCGTCCCATTATGGAGCAAATTGTACAGTTATAAAGCATATTGAAATGAAAATAGCGATAGCTATTTTATTAATAAAAGATATTATACAGAGAATAGAACCTGTATCGCAATTATAATTAAACTTGCTATTCCGAAATCATCTGACAAAAAATAAATGTAATCAGAGAGTCTGCATTTTTCGATTTCGATTCATTTTCATAATTTATTTATACCTTACTTTATGCTTAATATCTTTTTTCCTCGTCGTCATTATGCGAAAACAACTTCACAAGGAAGGTTGAAGAGAGGAAAGAAAGAAATGGTTAAGAGAATTTCTTTCGCTGATATTCCATCTTGTATGATCTGAGTAATACGTCAAATAAACGTGCAATATCAAATTTTATATAGCATCTTCATGCGACTTTTAGGATCAACGTGAATACTTTTCATCATGGAAAATGGAAAAATCATCGAATAGTCTTTGATAATATTCGTGCATTCTTGAGATATATTCTGTCATAATCGAAGTTTATATCTCGTCGTGGTTAAAATAAAAAGCGAAAATAAAAGTTTCTCTATGAGACGAATATAAAAATATCATCGATGGTAATCTCCTTTTCTTTTTTTTCCTTTTTTCTTGGAGTTTCTCGCGATTTTTCATAATTGTCAGTTGCATGGTATTCCATAAAACTAAAGGCGTCGTATGATAATTTTTTTATGATGGTTATAATTTATAATCGGTATATAGAAAACATATTCATTATATAGAAAATATAATTGTTGGAAGTCAGCTACGCTCATGCAACGATGACAACAGGCCTGTAACTCGAAAAAATATTTCAATTCCCGATTTTAGGATGAAGTTAGCGATGTATTTAGTGAAATATTCCGATGACGAAGATTGCATTTCATCGAGCAATTACGTACAGAAAAAACGTCGTCGCGAATTTAAAAAGAAACCTGGAAGTGTGCGAAATGTAAGGCGATTTGCAAAATGTGCTATGAAAATAATTCAAATCAGCTAGGAAGATAAGAGCAAAGAATTGCACTAAAAATGTGGCGACATATTGTGCCGACTGTTTTGGTTCACCTTTTCTTTGTATAAATAAAATTATTTTCGCGTGTTCTGTATGGCATTAATTTCTTCGAACCATTATGGTAACAATGGTACTGTTTAGAAATTTATCAATATCGGTATTTACTCTAATTATGTATTTTTACTAATGGTCACGTCGCCGGTCACCAGTGGCCCCCGTGGCGCCACCACCAAGTTGAGTGCCGGTTATCGGTGACCCCCATGACAGTCAACGTGTTAAAGGTTGCAGGCCAATGCCGACCTTTAGACTTCAAGGGGTCGGTTTTAGGGGTGCTGTCCCCCCCCCTGGGCCCACTGTCCCTCAGAGCTCTTCGCTCTCAAATCAGGAACAGGAGGGATATCTCATATATTGTGACCCACAGTGGCATTAAAAATAACTAGTATTTCATTTGTATATTGCATAAAGTGTATAAATTTCACGTATATTAAACCTTTCTAAATACAATTGCCGTATAAATGAATACGGTTACTCCCTTGCACGTTAATCATTTGGCTATTTCCTTCTCGAAATTCCCAACAATAATTATTATATTATAGGATGGCGAAACTGGTCTTGAGACACCGAAAATTCACGAAAGAACAAGAACACGATAACGCAAACTCAAAACTCGTAAACTGATTTAACTTAAGGAAAGAACACCGAGATAACGAAAACGCACAAAGACGCACTCTTTTAAAACTCTCTTTCCAACACCAAGCGACTCACGCTTGTGCTGGTCACAACCGATTTCTAAGGACTCTGTTTTGCTTGTCAAGGACCACGCTTTTATGCTTTCCTTAACCTACGCTTCACCTCCGCGTAGGGGAGTCGCGCAACTTAATTTTGTTATATAGAATAACTTTTCGATTTGCTTCTAGAAGATATCGATCGGTTTACAATTTGTTTTCGTTGGCAATAGCCGATTCGCGATTTCTTTTGGTGTCCTATAATATAGAAAAAATTGGGCAATGTTGTTGTTTTCGTGTCTTCTCGCACAGTTTTCCACACTAAATAACTTAATTCCTACTATCGACACTATAGATATTATCGGATACGATCTTTAAAATGACCCTAGCACAAAATGGTTGAGAGAGATTTGTAATGCCAAAGGTTTCGAGTAACCTAAACCCGATTTATACAAAGCAGTTACTCTTTCGACATTTAATAACGCTGAAATTTGAAACTACGACACCAAGGATATCCCTAGAATATAAAAGTAACACTCCATAGTCCCGATTTCGCATATTTAGAAAATATATTTATTCCATTATCCCTCGAATATATGTATACATGCATGTATGTATGCATGTATGCATATCCTACTTCTATGCATTCGGGAACTGTTCGGACGAAGTTGGAAATGCCAGCGGACGATTCCTGAAAGTACAAAATCCATCGATAAACACGACAAAGATGCGACATAATATCTCAACGCAAACATGTAGATATTGTACAACATTCGTAATATCGTAAAATATCAATCATTTTTTGACATTGCATGCTTATACTTTCTTAGTCGTATTTGGAATAGCACAAGTCAACTAGTTTAACCGTTTGAGTCCCAGAGGGTTTTGAAAAAACACTGTCAACATATCCCAAGCAGCGCGATTGCGCTGCCTCTAAGTGGGTACGACATGACCCAAGCAGCGCGATAGCGCTTCTTCTATTTTATTTCCACCTATCCCAAGCGGCGCGATAGCGCTTCGTTTTTATTATGGCGATGAATGGCTTAGTGGCGCGATAGCGCTTCGATTTCGACAGTCGGTAACGCCCCGTCAGCTGTCGAGAACGCTCGAAATGTGCTGGATTTTCTCGACATGAAATCTGAACAGCGCGATCGCGCTGCTTGGGACACGAACGGTTAAAGGGGGGCCTCCTTTGTTCATTCGTCGCAAAGATCAAGCGGATCGCCGCGCGGATCAAGGGAATCGCCGCTTCGATTTGTGACTCTGGTTATCACTGCTACATGATAAGGAAGGGTAGAAGGAACGCTAGGAAGGGATGATGCATTTTGTCCAAGGCCTGCTAAAGCTAAGCTGATGGACTCGTCAGTGGGGCTTTCTAGTAGATTTTATCTTACAAGGAGAGTGCAAGTCCTTCGGGTCACCGATTTAACCGTTTGAGTCCTTGAGGCTTTTGAAAGAACACGGTCGAAAAATGCTGAAAAGCGCGATAACGCTTGTCTTAATCGAGTACGAAGAAGTCCAAACGGCGCGATAGCGCTTGTTTAATTTTATGTCGGAAAATCCCAATCGTCGCAATAGCGCTTGTTAGTACTATGTGACTTTGCGTTGCATGAAAGAAGTCATCTCGTTCAGTTGCGGGGCAAGAGGGCATTTGCTCCACCTATATACTCTTGTTAGTAATACCCCCTCTTCTATGACACTCCCAAAACTACTATCTTCAAGTTCGCTAACGTGACACGTTAACATAGGCGTAAGATATCCGCGAAAGAAACGTTATCTCAAAGTTAACTTACAACGAATTGAAAGCACTACTACGCCAGACAATAAACGAAACGACACCAAATGATTGGAAAGGATTTTGTAAACACGTAGAAACACTGGAACACGAATATTGGACGAAAGATGGAATAATAGAAGACGCAACTGAAGACCTAGAATTGGAAATACAAAGCAGCGAGTCGGATAAGAAATCAGATGACAATAGCTCCAAGATTTATAAAGTAAAGAAGTACAAAAGTAATAATAATTAACATCATTTATGAAAATTGATTTAAAATTTAAGATGTATTTTTTATGATAAATTAATTATATAATTGCATCGTACTAGATAACCGTTCAGAAAAATCACACGATACAACATAAATATAAAAAATATGTGTATAGTACATCACATTTGCTGCATAATGCAATGAAAAGTTAATCAAGATGCTAATTAGTAATTAGTAATTACAAATAATCGTGTGTTCATCGGAAGAATCTGAAGTTAATGTACTTTTGGGACGAGTCTACGCTCTTGCATCTATTTGTTGTGTCTGTCTCACTTTGTCTCGTTGTTTTGTTCGCTTTCTTTGTCACAAGGTGTTCTATGACCGAGCTAATAGGAAGGGATCAGTTCTACCAATAAGGGAAGAATTTTTCTCTACTTTTGCCATGATGTTAGAATGGTTGGGCTGGTGGGGATTCGGTCCTATAAGTTTCTCAGATGACTTCTTTCCTGCAACGCACAGTACATGCATCAGCAAAGTTGAGCGCGATCGCGCTGCTTGGGACCGGAACGGTTAAACGGTTAAGAAAAATTACAGGGATCTGTGGGAGTGCTCCGCCACCGTTGTAGGTATGTTCTGCAGCGTGGTTCGTTGGTATCCGTCTTGCTATATCGCAACACAGTTACATAGAACGAAAGGAAAAGAAAGGGAACGTTTCGTTCTGGTCCTGCTAGTGGACTCGTCAGTAAGGCTTTCTAGCAGGCCCTGCCCTAGACAAGGATACTTAGGCAGGTTAGAAATTTGTATACACATGTAGGAAATTGAGAGTTCAGCGCGGACTTACGAGAAATCTCAAACCTCCTTCATTCCATCTGGTGATGTTGAATTAGAAAAGGCGACGAGTAAAAATTAAAGTGCGTGTAAAATAAAACTCACCGTATCGTAACGGAGGCTTTATTCTAGAAACATCTCTTCTTGACAACTGGATTGGTTGAGTTTTCTTCCACAGTGGGAAAAACTACATCTAGACCCTTTCAGGTCACGTCATAAATTTCTTACGTCTATTTCAGCAAGTGATGAGGGTGCGAACGGTGGCCGCTACAGTTCCATTTAAAAAAACACCGGTAATTGCACTTTGCAACTACACCGATGTGCTTTTAGAAAAAATTGCATTAAACGATGGCAGATTAGGTTAAACGATGTAAAATTTTCCTCTATAATTTCTTTCTCTACTGAAGTTCAGTTATAATCCAGTCTAGTTATTAAATCCACACTGTACAGGATAGTTTATCCGATATTACTATCGTAATTTATGTCATTATTATTATTATTAGCGAGAAATAATTAAATGGAAGTTTAAAAGAAATTTTAAAAAGTAGGAATGCTTTTAGCTCAAGATCTCAATTTTTACATTGGTCCAACCGGTAATATTTTTTTCTTGACTTATAGTTGAAGAAAAACACGGATTTCGAGTAAAATTAAGAAAGCTGTATAGAGATTTTAAAATTACAAAAATAACAGTGAACTCTCGATTATCAAGTGTAAATGAGTAATTTCTTTTTAAGCTTTTTAACGCATCGTTAAAAAGGCACCATTCTAGGATGTTTAACTGCAAAACTATATGACATAATAACATAAGTCGTGCATCGACATAATAATTAAGTTATTAATTGTTGAAAAATAATAATTCAGAGTAATTCAATGTTAGAAAAAGAAGATATGAAAATCAAAAGTCATGAAACCTTAATCATGAGATCTTAAAAATTAATGAGACCAACAGTGTAATTCTCAGAATCGAGACTCATTTGATTCACGTATTTGTGAATAATTATCGTTTCATTTGATTCGATTTGTTACTGCTTAAAACAACATAATTATGCGTTAGTTTATTTCTACAAAAACATAATCCCATTCGTAACTCAACCACAGAATCGTGTGAAGTTGTATGTATGTATGTATTATACATTATGTGTAGAGATGATTGCAAAGCGAATAGAATTTTGAGATATAAAATAAAATATCGTTGATGGTACACGACACATCACACGACCGCAACTTACATGCCTGGTCTCTCGTACGCTTGCTCTGACCATCCAAGACCGACTCCCTGTTTTCATCTCTCACATCCTTTTTATGCTCATACACGTCATACACTCATGCTACTCATTGCCAAGGGTCCAAATGTTCCACGTGCATTTTAGCAACACATTCGTTCTTCTCACGCGACCGATAACCTAACCTAAACCATGCCGCACTCGCCATTCGCGCCGACAATCGCTCCATCTACTCGTCATTACCGCAAATATATAAAAATTTATTCAAAAATGCGGAAAAATTAAATTTCCCACGGAATTTCTATTTCCAACAAGACCGCGTTTCAAAGCACACCGCTTACATCGTACGCCATTGGATCATTTATAATACTTCTCATTCCCTATATACACCACCCCAGAGTCCAGACATGAATCCTATCGAACATGTCTGAAATGAATTGGAAAAAATGATTCGAAAACATCGTATAACATGCAAAACAGACTCGAAGAATATTCTTTTACAAGAATGAAATAAAATCGAGCCGGATTTTACAAAAAAGTTAGTCGATTCAATGCCCAAACGAATAAAGGAATTTCTTAAAAGGAAAGAAGGGTCAACTAAATATTAATATTTAATTTCAAGTCATTTTTAAAGGTTTTTATTCGAGTGTGCCAATACTTTTGTCCACCCATAAAATGTTCAATAAATGCATTTTTGTTATTGTTTCGTGAATCAATGTACTTATATTATTGCTTCTACTATGTAATAGAACTAGAATAGATAATAAATGAATATGTCAAAAAGTTTTTCCTTCAAATCAATTTGTTTAGTAGTTATAAGCACTTGTACCATACAAGCATGCTGTGCCAATACTTTTGTCCAGCACTGTATATGCATATGCAACCGATTTCTCTAGGTGGAAGAAAAATCATTGTCACGAGACGCGACATATTTATCCCATAGAATAGATCCAGGAAACATCTACTTCTTTGTGAGTAGAGTGGACAATAATTTCTAATATCGAGTAACACACAAAATATATTTAAGATAATATATTTAAATAACAAACTATTTGAAATGCTAAATCGGTGCTTGCATTCTTTCCACAAGTTTCTTCTCTCCCACTCACTCTTAATAAAGATTACATTTACGTGTTCAGTTTTAGATATTTCTGAGACAACTGTTTCTTTCTGGTACATTCTTCTAAACATTTTTCCAAATGTAATTTACACTAGATAGCACTCGGTCATATATTTATATCACATATTGCATAATTATAGAACAAATGAGTTTCACTCGTTCAACTTCACTCACATTATTTCCATATATTAATATATTAATATAATTATTTTCAACATATTATTTATTCAACTGTATGTTCGATTAAAAGTTCATTTGGAAATCTCCTTAAATCGTTGAATTCAATCGTTTGTAAAGTGAAAAATATTGAACCGATTTCGAAACAACTCTGCGTTAGACAGAAAACAGAATTTATACTTTGCATTAAAAAATTGCTATAAAATCCTTACCTATCGACATCTAGATTATTTGGATTACCTATATATAGTACTAGATATAGATCGATAGTTCTATGAATAATCGTAATGATAAAAACTCATGTACATCGAAAAAATATTTTTATCCAAGAATATGAAGAATAGTTTAACGGATCAAATCTTTGTTCTGAATTTATAATAAATTTCCTCTTTTAATAAAAATTAACTTGCCGAGAACCACAACCAATAGCGTACACGAAGAATATCGTACGTATACGAAAATAAATATTGAGAGGTAAAGTGAAACTTGCTGGAATCAGTCTTGAAAAAAGTGCTATCTTTTGTACAAGGTATATGGAACAGTAAAGAATTCTATAGGAAGCAACCGAATACCATCAAAGTTTCAATTAACTGTAACTACATAAACTAGAACAGGAAGTCGATTGCAAATCACGAAGTTCTTCCACAAAATTAAATCTTTGTTCAATTTAAATTACATTATAGTTATGTAGGAATTCATATAATCCTTTGAGACTTTGCAGTAAAAGACCCTTTGAAACTTCGGAATCCGAAGTATTACTCCTTTTAGACATAGCTCGTCTGTGACGAGCAATAATGTCTTAAACAAGAAATTATGAATTTTAGACACAATTCGAAAACTATTTGTTTTAAGTATTCATTACAGCAGATCAGAATAGAAGTTTTTACAATATTTTTATGTACGTGACATATGTATTCCTAAGATACGTCATTTACAATTTACTATTGTAAAAAATACATTTTTTAATCGATATGAAGATAGTACTTATTTTAAAATAGTCTCGAAGCCATTTGAATTTTAGAAAGCTTTCAATATAATATCTGAAAGTGTTGGAAAATTCTAATCCCCTGCTCCACGTTGCTAAACGCTTCTAGCGACATCTGGTATTTTCGGTAATTCTAAGGAAACCTAACGATAGAGGTCACTTCCTTCTAAGCAACCGTAAAGGAAGCACGTATAGTTATTCTGAAAGATTATTTCGGTAAAAACTAACCCATCCACGATATTTTGTAATAAAAACGGTATTTTGTATTACACATAAGGTACTTTGGAAATGAATATTTACATATCTCTTAGAAAGAGCAAATAAATTTCAAATGTAATCTCCTGGTACATTTCGGTTTATACGAATTTCAAACACTAGGTGTATTCTACGCATATCGCGTGCAATTATTTGAATATTTGCTTGATTTTAGGTTTAATCTGTTAATTATATAAATAAAAAGACATTTGCGTGTTAGAACTTTATATTTCTTCCTACATCCATGTAAAATATCTATATTTCGTTGATCCAAGCATTCAACGGAAAGTAGTTTCCAGAAAACAATTTTATGGCTGCATTCGCGTTTACCTCTGTAAAATTTTCCTCCTTTTCTTTTGAAATTTAGGGCATTTTCCTGCGAGAGTAGCTGAAAATGAAACTAATGAACTATCTTGAAATTCATCTCGAGTTACCGACAAATTGGATATTATTACGGATAGAAAAAGAGCTTGGTGAGCATTAGTAGGTGCAACACTAGGTCGATGATACTGCACTACAAATACACCCAATTCTGTTTTTACACGAACTTCTTTTACACGATTTTGATTTAACACGAATTGGGAAAGAAATTTAATTCTCTTTTTACACGACTTATTTTGATTTAACACGATCGATCCAAATTTTTGGCCTAGCCAAAACACAAACGCAACGATTAATTACCGAATTCGTTCTTAAAGCCACTGAAACATCGGCACCACGGGAGGCTAGTCCTAATTTTGTTCAAGAGATTACAGAAAGAATTTCACCAATGGAGCACGAAGACGATAACCAAGACATTTCTAGCGATAGCAGTAATATTGCAGTCTTACGCAAACGTATGCGTTTATTGTCAGAAAGTGACAACGAATAAAATCTTTTTACGCGTAACTCGTATTATCTTGCCTAATTTTTGTGTTCATGAATTAGCGACATGTTTTTTTCCTTTTCAAATGATAATTTACTTTGTACGATACATGTGCAATCTTTATGAAATAAAATGTTTAAGATCCTAACATGAAAACTCATGGTTTATTGTATTATTTTCGCTGATTTCTTGGGACTGGAACCAATCTTCTATTTTTCCATAGATGCAATACATTTTTTACACGAATTTTTTTGCACCTATTCTTCGGGAACGTATCTATTATGTAAAAACAGAATTAGGTGTATATGGAAACAATTTAGATCGTGATGCATTAATGAACGCGAAGAATCGCTAAATCAGAGTTATTTATTACTCTTAATAAATTGAAGATACTTGTAGGAAAGGAATTTTTCTCCTTTTTTAAGAATCATTTACTTACCTCAAAAATGAAAACCGGCATGGCGTTTAACGCGTTAAGTATCTTATTTAAATGTATATTCTAGCCCCGCAATATTTTTGAATCTGGCCTCGTAAAAGGTCACGCCGGTCCTGGTTATGCTACATAAAGCCAACACGGATATTCATTTGCCATCTTTGTATAGACCAATGCGAAATTGATACTCTGAGAGGAATCTTTATTTGGATGGCGTCACCCTGCATCGAGATCTGTCTTTGCTTCGAGGCACCATCCAACTTATCAATTCTCGAAGTTGGGTTGAATGACGCAATGGGTTGTCATAGAAATTTGACAATTCACCGTGTGCACTACGCATCGTAGAAGACCTCGAGCCTCCGTTTATTTTATACCACCAAGAAATATAAAATATAATCAGAATCAAAAGTATTTTTTGATTTATTAACCCGTTCTTACCGCAGTACTTACTACCCATAATGTTGAAATTCCTTACAAAAATAACCCTAGCCAGAATCGAGATTAATCCCTCTGCATCATTCTGCTTCAATCGAAGCAGAGAATCGGAATACTCAAGAGTAAATCACACTGGCAGCATTAGAGCAAAAGAAATACTATAAGAAGAAAGTTAAACCACACCTTGCCCCAACTTATTGCCAACTTCTAAAGTCATATTTCGAGGATAGAACATTCCATGTGAAAATTCGAGGCACCTTTTCAACACATATGCAATATCGAAGCAGCTAGTCCCAGAGGGGAGTATAGTATAACTATACTATACGGATTGTTCGCGGCTGACATTTCTACTATGCAAAGAACTATACTATTTACCTTTATTAACGATGCAGCTATCTCAGTCCCACACAAAAATCCCATAACGGTACAACTCGATGTTTCAACATCTAACAAGGCAAATCGAAGATTGTCCAAATACTTGGAAAATAAAAGTACCTGTCCACGGTAAAAGAAGGGCATTGTCTCGCCTGTCACTTTAATCGTCGTCGTCGTTCGTGAGACAAAAATAATAAAATACTTGGATACTGTTAAAATACTGTCTTAAATTCGCATGAAAATACTGAAAATAAGTAAAACCAAAATAGAAAAATACTTGGGTACTGTCACTTACAATTAGATTCGCGTGGAAGTCCACGCGTAAAAGCTAAAGTAAGAAAAAATATATACTGACACATCGGCAGGTATTCAAAACTAATTGTAAATGCGGATGACAAGCTATTAACACTAGATTTACGGACTGAGCCAATTAGACTCATTAAAAATTTGATTACTATATATATATAAAACTTAGATATTATTTTTTAGAAACATGTTGCTTTTTAATTACGTAATGAAATATATGTAAATGTTGATTCCTCTCCCACACAGATCCTTCATTTCGCATTATCGAATGTGGTATACCTATTTTTACGGGTGTGGTCCAATTTGACTCGTAAAATGATTTAACAGTTAATCGCATAACACGTGAAATTTATGGCTTACATCAGGCCTCAGGTTTTTAATTTTGCTGCTCGGTGCAATGATAATAATGAAATAAGAAATAAAAGTATCTAATTAAGCCTAATATTTGAAAAATTATTAAATCGCCGAAATTAAAATTTTATATTTGATATCCATCCCCCTCCCCTTCTCCCCCCTCGAAGTTTCATGTCGATGAGCCTTGAATTCGATCCAAAGAAGATGAATATGTACTAAAAATAATAAACATGAAGATTTTCTAAGTTTCATACTGAAATTCCTTTCCCTGTGAGAGATAATCGAGTCTGTTTTTAAAATAAATTGAAATTCATTGTTAATAATATTAATAATATTGTTTCCAAAAAATTGATTCCAAAAATTGCGAATCCGTGCAAAATATATCAGAATGAAAAAGAAGAATTCTCGTAGAAGAATATTGATATAAAAGACTTTTTGCACTGTACTAGCCAACGCGTTTAGCGTTTGTTATAACAAAAAGATATGCCATTCGCAAATCTGCGGTTGGTAGACCTGAAACAAATCTGTCTCTAACAAGAAATTCAAATTTTTCCTACGGTTATATAATATGAACCATAGAATATAAACTATGATAGTTTATCAACTGTATTCCATGCAAACTAATGAAAATCTAACTATAGCACCAAAAACCTTCCATTGAACGTGAAAATAAAAAATAGTTACATAAATCGGTGAGAATATTTAAATAAATGTGGGATTGGAATAAGTACGGCCCTGAAAGAATGTGTTGAGTGTGTTTGGGCTTACAAGGAGAGTGCAAGTCCTTCGGGTCACCGATTTAATTGAAACTTTGTAGGTTTGTAGATTTCGTCATGCAATTTAAGAATATATAACATTATAGCCGCCAATTTTTTACGATTTCATATGCTAGTATATATTTGTTACAGAATAATAAGAATGCAATGCAAGGAAAACAGTTTTCTATAGCAATCTTATTAACCCTTTGGCTGCCACGCCGAAATCACATGTTTCCCTCGGGAAACGAGAGTACACCGCTAGATGCAAGATTTATTCTAATATATTTTTGATGTTCTAATAAAAATTTTTAATCGTTCAATGGGGCACTTTTTATTTCAAAGTATCTTCTAATTAGCGGTTATATTCAAAATGTACTAATTGTCAATTTTCATTCAATGTTGTTCAATGTAGTTTAAGTAGTTCAAGCGCTCCGGTCATCAATGACCACCGTGGTAGTCAAAGTGTTAATATCTAGTAAATATCTGAAAAACTATCGAGTAGAGGCGGCTATAATGATATATATTCTTGAACTGCGTGACGAAATCTACAAACCTACAAAGTTTCAATTAAATCGGTGACCCGAAGGACTTGCACTCTCCTTGTAAGTAAAAAGCATCGTTGCTGTTTTTGCGAAAATATTGTAAAGATAATAATTCTTTAACAATATGTTTATCAACTGCTTCGAATAGTACTAACCTTCCCTTGCAAAGTCAAATTTAATTTATAATCGAACGATTCTCTTTTTGCTGAAATATACGTTATTCGAGGAACAGTGAAACTCATAGAGCGTGCTGTACTTTGTCGCGTACTGTACATCTTATTTTTAAAATTCATGACAGATTTTATGCGAGTAAGAAATTACGTTATTCGAGGAACAGTGAAACTCATAGAGCGTGCTGTACTTTGTCGCGTACTGTACATCTCATTTTTAAAATTCATGACAGATTTTATGCGAGTAAGAAATCAGTGAGTTATTATGTGAGTTATGTGAGTAAGAAGTCAAAGTCGAACGTACCCATAGCGAATCCCTCTTGTTTCATAGCCGTCAATCTACGTATAAGCTTATTATATTTTATTAAGAAGTAAAACAGCACTATTTTAGCCAATCCACCCAAACCGATCCCTACATACATACAGTGGTTCAGAAAAGTGTTCGAACGCCATAGAAATTTTAACACTTTGCCGGCCGCTGTCACGCAGACGTGACTTTGGTCCAGCGCGGCACAATGTTCCACTATGCTTCTGTTTTAACTCTTCCGATCGTCTTTTCTCGACATTCTTTAAGCAGATGCTTGTTCCGTTAGTCTCAAATATTAGTGCCTTTTTAAATAATAAGAATAGCGTAAATATGACCATCAGCAACTAGTAGAACCCGTGCGAAATTCACCAGCGACGAGAAATGAGCGGCTGGTAAAGTGTTAAGAAAGTACTCTAACTCCGAGATTCTGATTTTAATGGAAATACACGTGTATGTAAAGCATAACGAATTACACATGGTTCATTTTTTTGTTTTTATTTTCAGATATCACTTCGCGTGGTTGAAATCGTTACTCAAAGTTACAATCCGTCTCTATTTTTTTAGATGCAACTGAAATATAATGAAAATAAAGAAAAACTTTTCGAATGAAAAATGTTTAACTTTTGATGCTCTGTTACTATATATAAAAAATTCTCCGCGTGAGATAAAAAAAATTGTTAGAAACTGTAGTCGTTAGTTGTACCTCAAAATCATTTTCTGCCAAGCGAAAAAATTACTGTATGCGTAACTCGTTATACGTTACATGCACGCAAACTTTCATTGAAATCAGAATTTCCGGGTTAGAGAATTAGTTTGAAATCTAGCGTTGGAGTACGTTCGTGAACTATTGTACGAACTTAGTTGATTCTTCGACAAATTAAAAAGACATAGATCAAAGCGCAATATGAAATTTTCCGAACTTGTACGATAAATCAACGTTTTCTGACAAAATGTGGGTAAATACATCGATATATCATGGAGTGGATTAAACACTGTCACAGAAGATTAACTAAACAATATCCAAGTTCAAATAAACTTTTAAACAATTTTCGGCGCACTATTTTTACATAAATGTAAACTAATATCTACAGGGTGTCCCACGTATCGTTATCGCATGATTTTTCAAGTACTTCCGATAATCTGAGAAAGAAATGTTCTTAACAAAAGTTTCTGTGCATTTTGTGTTCTATATGATTCCGAAAGAAAAATTGAAACAAAATATTTCTTTCCAAAAATGTTGAAGATCAAATTCGTTTTTTCAAATAGCACTTTATGTTTTTGATCTAATATTATTGTAGCCCATATCTAGCCGAATTCAACGACCTGGTATACCATGATCTTCGCATGATCTTGGAGAAGAAGAAATGAAAATTGCAACAAAATATGACAATCAGCGTGAATGGATGATAATAATTTGTTTATTATTAAGAATTGAAGTTACATTTACATCAAGAACCTCTAGTAAATGTATTACTAGAAACTTATCTAGGAGTCCATTCACGCTGATTGTCATTCTTTGTTGCAATATTCATTTCTTTGCCTTCAAGATCATGCGAAGATCATGGTATACTAGGTCGTTGAATTCGGCTAGATATGGACTACAATAATATTATATCGAAAACATAAAGTGCTATTTGAAAGAACGAATTTGATTGTCAAAATTTTTGAAAGACAAATTCGTTTTTTCTCCATTTTTTTCGGATTTATATAGAACACAGAAAACACAGTAACGTCTGTTAAAAATATTTTTCTATCAGATTATCGCAAGCACACCCTGTATGTAAATAAATTCGAAGATTGCAGCACCTATACGAACTTAATCGCGTAATCCATATTACGGATGTAATTCAAGTTTAATCACGTTAGATAGAAAGGAAAGGAATGTCACCTATACGAACTTAATCGCGTAATCCATATTACGGATGTAATTCAAGTTTAATCACGTTAGAAAGGAAAGGAATAAAATCGTAAAAAATACAAGAGTAATTTATACCATAAAAGTTATAGGCTTCTAACTATTATATTTGTATCCTTCTGTTGAGGAACGAATGGGCCCTAACGATGAAAAAATATGAACTCTTCGTCTAAATGAGAATTATCACCATCGATCCTACGTCAACAACTCGTAAACCACGCAAACATTAACATAAAAGAATGATAATAAGAATACTGTAATATGAACAGAAAATGTTAACCAGACTGGCTGACAGGAAAATGCTCCATTACACGCAAGACTCACGACGATGATGGCCATATTAGGGCATAAATAAGCAAGATTGCGTATATATGATCATAGCTAGCGAAAAAGCAAGCTAGGGAGACATTTTCCTAGCCAAGATATAAAACAACGTCGTTTGCATCGTTATCCTTTTAATACTATCCTTCAGATTATCGTCGCTCCAATTGACAAATTACACTTATTATTACTATTGTCATTGCTGCAAACGTATTGTTCTAATAATACCTTTATTTCTACATCTTTACATAAAATACGTAATTTATTTACATAAATGAGTGAAATGTCCCGCTGTAAAAGTCTCTTCCTCAGAATTAAAACCTCTTATTTTATTTTTATCACTGTCACTCCATCTGTCACCGTTCCTACAGCCTGACTTTATAACGATGCAGAAAACAATCTCGATAATCCATTTTAACAAAATAAAATATTTCAAATATTTAACAAGTATCGTACGAACGAAGAGTATAAATGTTTTATAATTCGTTTCCTCCTATTTCGTTACAATAAAATTAACCCTTTGCACCCGAGAGGCGCCCTTCAGTCGCCATTTGATAAAATTTCGAAGCTCGATATTAATTAATATATCAAATTTAAAATAACGTAACAGCGTGCAAGGTATCGAAATTAAATAATTCTACGTGTTAATTATTATACGATTTCTTATTTACTGCTTGAAAACTATCATCAGCTTTATGACAGGAAATTTTGCAACTCGTGCCCTCCTTTAGCCAAAAAATCGTCGAGCTCAAAGGATTAACATATTTGCTATTTATGTTTGGCCGATGCAATCTAATTCGCTCTTTTATATTCGTTCTTACACAAAAATAAATGAACGCAGGGTAATATGTAATGTACGCTCTTTTCGTGGAGATAAAGGCCATTAAAAAAGGTTGTCGATAGCGTATTGCTAACGAGTAAGTACTGACCCAGCTTTCGTATACGATAACTTGGTCATAAATATTCAGTTGCAATAACCGCGATGTATACCTGTTTCTGTTTGCTAACAATACCTCGAAAAGAAACGAGCTAGATAAAATGAAATGGTAGAAATTGTAAAAAGTACCGGTTCCATGTAGCGATATTTCGAGTATCGTGAAAGATCAATAGTGAGAGGTATTCATGCTAACTTTAAATCGTGGCATTTCTCCATATTCTATGTATTTATTATGTTCGTTGATTATTCCATTATTCGTGAATATTTTACGTATGTATACATTTGTATTTTATTGTACGTATATCAATGTTTTCATTATCGATATTTATCAAGAATTCTAACTAATTTGTATAACGTTAAAAGTCTGAAACAATTGATTTGCAGGTATCAATGAACATCGTCATTGAACTATCGTTAATCTTTGATCTTATCTTTCTCAACTTTCGTCGATTGATCCAATTATCGTAGAATATTTTCGAAGAAATATGTAATTTTTGCTGTACCTCGAGAAGTATATTTTTTCTTTCAGATTGTATACTATAATAACTTTAATCAAAAAATACTCCAAAGACCAGTTTATACGAAAATAGGAAAAATATGTTGCTCGGTTAAAAAAGAAATGTTATATCTTAAAAAGTTGATATTTTGTACATCTATCGTAAAATTTACAAGAAAAGTGAAATTACCAAAACCACAATTTCCACAATTTCTTTTTTTTTTTTTACTAAACTTAATAATATGATAAACAAGACGATACGCTCAACTATGACAAGTTGTATCGTTTCTTTGTTCAAACTTACAACAAGTTGAAGTTAAAAATATATGGTCACTCATATATTTTTGTCTGTTTTTGTACGAAAGCATATCTTTCTGTTGCATCAGTATATAAACCGCTTCGCGAGATAATCCTAGAAATAGGTTTTTATTAAAGGAGATTTTCAAACTCCTTTCTAAATTCTCTCGAGTGCTCTCGAGTACAATACAATCTAATCGTTTTCGTGATCGAATTAATACAAGTTTCTCTTTGTTGTTTTAAAATCTATCGTAATTTATATTTTCCAATCTCCTAGTGAATTAAAAAGATCCGAATATATCTTGTTTTTCGATCCAAAGGATAGATATACTAGGTGTCCCAGCAACGGTAGTACAACCGGGAAGGAGGTGATTCTACATGCAGAGACGATTAAAAAAGAAAGAATAATATTCTTTTATTCGGAGCTTCGTTTTCGAGAAAATCGACTTTAAATATTCACCGAATGCGCGTGCACTTAGCTATGGCTTATATGGATAAATCATTAATACATGAGTATCGGTAGTATAATTAAGGAGATGGTGATTCTATATGAAAGAACAAATCGAACAAAAAGAATAAAATTTTTTCATTCGAAGCTTCGTTGTCGTGAAAATCGACTTTGAATATTCACCGAATGCGCGTGGACTTAACTTTAGCTAAGGCGAATGAACCATCAGTATACCAGCGTACTCAGTGGGTATTCAAAGACGATTTTTTTGAAAATGAAGCGTCGAATAAAAAAATTTTATTCTTTATTTTCGATTTGTTTTTTCATTTAGAATTACCCCCTCCTCGGTTCCCCATCGACGTCAATGTATTGATGATCTATCCACCTAAGACTTAATTAAGCACACGTGTACTCGGTTAATATTCAAAGACGATTTTCTTGACAACGAAGCTTCGAATGAAAAAATTTTATTCTTTATTTTTGATTTGTTATTTCATTTAGAATTACCCCCTCATTGGTTCCCCATCGACATCAATGTATTGATGATCTATCCACCGAAGACTTAATTAAGCTCACGTGTACTCGGTTAATATTGAAAGACGATTTTCTTGACAACGAAGCTTCGAATGAAAAAATTTTATTCTTTATTTTTGATTTGTTATTTCATTTAGAATTGCCCCCTCTTCGGTTCCCCATCGACGTCAATGTATTGATGATCTATCCACCTAAGACTTAATTAAGCACACGTGTACTCGGTTAATATTCACAGTCGATTTTCTTGAAAATGAAACTTCGAATGAAAAAATTTTATTCTTTATTTTTGATTTGTTTTTTCATTTAGAATTACCCCCTCCTCGGTTCCCCATCGACGTCAATGTATTGATGATCTATCCACCGAAGACTTAATTAAGCTCACGTGTACTCGGTTAATATTCACAGTCGATTTTCTTGAAAATGAAACTTCGAATAAAAAAATTTTATTCCTTATTTTCGATTCGTTCTTTTATGTAGAATCATCCCCTCTTCCGTGTTCCACGAATACTCGTGTATTAATGATCGATATATCTAATTGTAAGCTATAGCTAAGTGAGCCTTGAAACCCTTAATTCCTTTATATTACAACACGTAGTAAATAATACACATGGATAATAGACTTCATATATTATATACATATAGCTCAGAAATAGATAATTAATAATTAAAACGTATAAAGCAATGATTAATAAAAAGGAAATACTTGTAATTAGAAATTAATTATTAAAAGGGAAGGTAAATTTTTTTGTTAACGAACTTACTGAGGCTACAAATCTAATACAAATGTGTAGATATATAAGCATTTTGCTTATAAGACCAATTGAAAAATCAAGTAAAATAACAAATGACGATGATATCGGGAATGTCATTCACAATTTCTGTGACACTTTTACGTGATTAATAAGGAATGTGTTAAAAACGTTCTTATAAAAATTTTAAACAATTCGATTTTTATTCTTCCAATCATAACTCTCAATCATAATCGTTAACTCTCGAGAAAATATTTAAAACATGCATTTCATCTTTCTGACAACGAAATATTGACACCGAGCATATTAGCAAGAAGAGTCACAGTAGCACTAAAATTACTATAATTTACTAGAATTGGGATTATTATAATATATTATATTGTTATTAAAATTTATTAGTTAAGTTATTATTTCCTGGATTTTTCATTAAAAGGAGAAGTTATAGTAGAATAAAGTTAGAATAACGATGAAACAATTCCAACAAAGAAGATTAACATCGACAGTCGTTTTGTCCCTATTGTAAAATACTATTAACAGCTCGTGTAACGCTTCCATGAATTTCATTACGAGAATTATAAGAATTAACTAACAGATATATATTTAAATACAAATCTGAATTATTTATGACAAAATACATATAGTAGAATGTGATGTAAAAATTATCAAATGTATAATGCAACAGAATGTAAATATAATATATTTAAAACTTATATATATAACTGATTTTTGTGGTAAAGATTGTAAAACGAAACCGAGTCAAAGTTTTAAATTGGTTTAACGATCAAACCTAACAAGTGTATCCGAAATATAGAAACTTTAATTCAATCAGTGTCACAATGACGTGCATGTTTAAAGAAAGTGGAACGCCGGATATGAAATATGCGCCAAACGTTTTAAAATTATATTTTATTAATTGAGTGGAAATGAACACCGCTCTTTTTTCCTTTTCTCAACTCTTCTTTCAACCTTAGATATAAATGTCACAATGATAATTCACTTAATTATATTTCATTTTTTTTTTAATTTTTTAATTTTTATTCCAGAAATGAGCTTTTCTCTGTAATTGTAAAGTGTTAGCGATAATTATTATATAAAAATATTCCTTGTTTTTTAAATAATACTTTGTACACGATAATTTGTAACTCAAAATTAAAATATACAAATAAAAATCTCGGTTCTAATGACTGATCAGATTTTTGATCGATTTCAAGCAATGTGACCAAAAAAATATCGCAAGCAAAATTTGATCCCCGTTAAATTTGGCGATTTTATTAAATAAAATCGTTTCAGTTCTTTCTGGATGGTATCATTATATTGACACTAGAAGCATTAAAACGAATTCAATTGACACAGTAATGTATCATCAATTGGTTCATACGTATAAAATAGTGCATAATTAACATTAAAAGACCTTATTAAAATTTAATAATAGCTCAAATGTATTCGATATACGTAATTATTATCTATAATATATCTATTTATCTGTTTATATAAATTTAACGTTGACAATTTTCCGAGAACATTTCATTTATCGGAATGCCTTATTTCCTCGTTGCCATCAATTTTTTCTGTACAATAGTGATTAAAGTATCATTCTATTCTGACACTATGTTCTCTGAAAATATGTACTATACAGGGTATCATTGAAAGATACGTATAAGCAAGCACCAGATAATTTTTATAAAATAAATAATGGAAAAAATATTGAACGAGTTTTCTTTGCTTCGCGGTTAAATTTTCGTGAGAAAATCGAATTTGAACATACACTTTGTACGTATATATGCATTGTGCATATTAATTATACCTAACGCTGGAAATTTCGTCCGACAATGCAAGTAACAAATTTTTCATTGCTTTTTATGTTCATTTTCTGTGGCATCGCTTCGAATCGAATACTTATTTGAGTATTAGAACCGAATATTTTCTTTCTATATAGAACGATATGGCAGATTTAAAGGCCAAATTAATTTCTTCAATTGGAGTGCTACAGTGTTTTATTTATTACTTAATAGTGATCTATCAGAGGCTATGAGAGGCACTTCGTGTTGTTAAAAATTGGTAAAATCGTGGTAAAAGGGTTATTGAAAGGTCACTATATAGCAGATTTCTGAATTCGTTTTTCTATCATCACCTATAATGTTATGAAGTCAAAAGTACATGGTATCGTGCTATTTAAAATGTCGTGGTGATCTTAGTCTTTTATCGAAAAAGAATTTTCTCAGAATTTTGATTACTGCCCTTCATTCTCATCTCAGTACCGAATAACTTTTATTCGAAACATTTTTTCGTCAGGTCAGTGATGTTAATCGTGATATTATATTTAAATGAATATATTAAATATTTATCGAACATTATTATATTAGGGTAAAAATTATCGATGAAATATATCTAATCGTTCCGTCGAGGAACAAGGAAGGCCTGAAAAACAGGGTTACCAACATCTTCCAACAGCCATGTCTTTAGGGCCAAAACAATTCGGCATCGGAATTTTCCTATCCATGCCTTATGCATGTTTGAAAATCTTTCTTTTTCCTTATGACTTCTCGTGTGGCGGAACACAGGAATCCGTGAAAACTCTAATTTAACGAAATTAGGCGACGGCTCTTAAGACTTGGCTGACGATAGGTCTGAGGGCTCCATGTGATCTGCACGCGTTGGAAGCCTCAGGCCCTAGCTAGGGGCCATAAACGACCGATGGGGTCATCAGCGCGCGGGTGGACCCCACGTACCTCAGCTCGGAGGAGAGGGTTTCCTCCACTACCGTCTTCGTTTAGGGGAATCTTCCCTTCCTTCGAGGTGACCGATTCACGGACCAAGGGAACGCCCTGGGTCAAATCAGCCAATTATATTTGGCGAGCTCCCGATTTTTCCTAAGACCGATCTTAGGAAAATCGAGGAGCACGCTTCTCTTTGAATCGTCGAAGACGCGAGTTCTCTTCAAAACGTCAACCAGTTCGCTTCCAATCGTCAAACAGTCTTCTTTGAATCGTCAAAGAGTCTAGAGCCTACCTATCGGGATCATCGAGAGTCTATCGTTCGACTCCAGCCGCGATCTTCTTTTTGCTCGTGCAACTGAAACAGTTGCCCAATATTAATTTGGCGGGCAACATTACGTGATCGCGAGGCGACCTTACAACCCGTCGACCCCACAGAAATCATTCGCGAAACAACGCGACATTTTTGGGTCCTTCGACCGAATAGTGACCTGTGACGCGATACACTGAGTTTCTTATAGCGCGATTTCTATATAACGCGACAGTGGTTTCCATACAACGCGGTATAAATTAATCTGATTTGTCTTATTACTATGTTTATCATAACACTGTTTACATAGAACATAGATTTCCTGATTTTGGTAGGAAGTAATCGCGTTATTGGAGACTCGACTGTATCAGAATAAGAACAGTGACATGGAAACATAAGGCACGTAATATATGAGGCTTGCCCAAGTTTCTTAAACCCTACTCTCTATATGTAAAGCATTTTATGCGAATTATCGTCGTTGAAGACGGAGCTAAAAAACACTTTGCAGTATTTTTACTATGTTACGACTTATTCCATATATAATGAAATTAACGGGCAATTTGTACATTTATTTTATTATATTCGATATCATTAATTTATTATATTTACTATTAAATCCTCTTTCAAATTAATATTAAAATTAATTATCCAAAATTTAAAATTATTATAATTCATCAAATCTTAAATTCTCTACATTTTGATTTGAATTCATATTTTATATTAAATATATCAGTATTTTTAATTAATATACCTTTTTGACTCTTTATTTATAATTTATAACTTAAAACAACAATACATAAAGATAATTTAAGTATTTCTTATCGTGGATCATGAAATTAATCAACAAATTTCCCGAAATAATAAATAAACCGCCATATTATTTAATTTTAATTATTTACATTTAATGCACTTTTTTCACCGTGTTATATCGAAATGATATTTGTAGAAGCACAGTTATAAAATCGAATGTAGTATTTACTAAGCATAATGAAAACTTGTGATCACAATTCGAGGTTGATTTACTAGGAACAGTTAAAATCGTCTAGCCTTTAACACTAGATTTACGAAACCGGTCAATTTGATGGATGGGTTGCTCCAATTATACGATGGTAAGAGATTTAGTTAACTTATATTAAGACTGTTAATATTGTAATTGTTTTTAAATTAAACTAATCATTAAAAAAAGAGAAGGCACGTGGTTTCCTTTAGCTGTAAATTTGACTGGTGTCCTTAGAAATAGGTATACAGATAGCGTCTGTAAACCTACTGTTAAGTAGACACAGATTTACCATTACCTTCCTTAACTTTCAGTTCAAAACAGCCTGCCTTCCCTTAACTATTATTACTACCAACTCCTATAAACAAGAAAATAATAACAACAGCAGTCATAATTCTATATGTAGTGGACAATTTTGTAGAGTAGCAATGTTCATAAAAATTGTTTCAAGTTTAGAAAGAAAGAAGTTCCTGGTGTAAGTTTATAGAACTCTTTTATATCCATAAGAAAGACGAAATACCAGATCAAACATTCGATAACACTTATAATATCGTGGAAATATTATAAATATTCTTATAATGGAAATATTTCTTTAATATTGTAGAAATATATGTATCGTATATGCACGAAAGCAATAAAGTCGACCTATAATTTGTACGTATATTGTATCGCACTAAAACGTACATTTTCATCATATTAAGTCTAACAAGCTAGGCATCTGAATAAAATATCCGCGATTACTGTAAACATTTATATGTTAAGTAAAAATTTATAACATTTTCTTTGTATAACGTATTTCGCAACTGCGAGAAGTAAAGTTTGTCGTTTAGGAAGCTGCTAAAAAGATATTTCGTTATTTAAATGTAACAGCGTTTCGCTGCAGATATCAATTGCGATTTTAAAACGATCGAGTTTAGAAAGGATAAGCAACGATACAGCGAAGCAACGACGTAACAAGACCCAAGGAATATGTTTCATTTTCTTCCTTTATTCGTTATCATTGGTACACGTGTAATATGATATGTATAATTTATTAATTACGATTTTCGAGGTACTAAAAATGTTTTCTTTTCGTCTACTCTTGGTGTATCTTGGTTTACCTGACCTTATTTTTGTGGTAATGGTTACATAGATTTTCAAGTATATATGTATTTGAATGAGTGGAACAAGTATGCATGGGATTGAAATATCTAATGAATTCAGGTTATTATGATAAATGAGTATGCGTGTAATGATTGAGGTGTGTCAATGGTGTACGTCAATGTAATGTATGAAAGAAGAAAGAAAAAAAGATAGTGATTCGACATACGTTAGTTGCAATTGAGTATTAATAGTGAGAAGACGTGTGAGAGAGCATTCGTGATAAATTAATTATATTTCAACGTAATATTTGTGTTTGATAATATTTGTAATCAAATAAATAATTGTTCTTATTGTTATTAAATTTCATCCACCACTAACATTGTAACGCTACGTAATTTCTTTCATATAAAATATACATAACGCTACACTCTTACTCGTTATGTAAAACAAACACGCACAAGTATTTCTTCGTTATTTCTATATTATTCAATTATTAACATTTCATATGAATATACCAAACAGTTGTTATTTACGGTTCATTTGAAGAAAATTAATATATTCGTTTCTTTGCGACTAAAAATCTATCTAATTATGTAATTAACTTCGTGTCACCACACTAAAGTTTATAAAGTAAAACGATTAAGTAACAAAGTTCATTAAACAAAAATTATAAATTATGAACTTGTATAATCAAATTTATTCGTAATTGTATTTGTTCAGTTAGAGAATATTAAATATTAAATATATATACACATTTTCTCCCTTTTCAGTAAACCATTGTGTTAATCCCCGAAATACCGTTTCGGTGGTATTATTATTCGTATTAGGAAATACCATATTGCCGACCCCGTACTTCAGGTAAAACGCGATAGCACATCGACGCTTGGCCACCATATATGTCAAGTACCTGGTGTATAGAGCAATAATCCAACTTGTTTTCCCGAAAACTGTTTATAACCTCTGCAAATCCCTTGCACCGCAAATTCCGAAACTCCATTATTCATATCAACCAACAGCAAAATACATAGCCCTACCAAGGGTTCTTATAAACGCTAAACCTTGTAATACGATATATACAGACGCATAGTATCGAGATAACTCTTGCAAAACATACTTCAAATCAAATCTACAGTCAAACAATATACATGCTGCCTTGTCATCGATATCTACCATACGCAAGAAGAAATCCTCTAACTATTCGAAGATGAACACAATTTCCTCAGAGTCGTCCGTCACTAATTGTCGCCAATGAAGACCAACCTAGTGAGGACTGTTCCGTCGTGGAACAAAGAAGACCCGTTACGGTCTTCCAACAGCCAGGTCTTAGGGTCAAACAATTCGGCATCGGAATTTCCCGCTCCATGCCTTCAGCATGTTTGACTGCTTTACCATTTTTCTTTGACTTCTCGTGTCGCGGAACACGAGAATCCTGGAAATCCCTAATTTAACGAAATTAGGCGACGGCTCTTAAGACTTGGCTGACAATAGGCCTGAGGGCTCCACGTGGTCCGCACACGTTGGAAGCCTCAGGCCCTCGCTAGGGGTAACAAACGACCGATGGGGTCACCAGCGCGCGGGTGGACCCCAGGTACCCCACCTTGGAGGAGAGGGTTTCCTCCACTATCGTTGCTTTTTGGGGAACCTTCCCTTTCTCCAAGGTCACCGATTTGCGAACCAAGGGAACGCCCTTGGTCAAAAACAGCCAATCATATTTGGCGAGCTCCCGATTTTTCCTAAGGCCGATCTTAGGAAGATCGAGGAGCTCAGTTCCGTACGAGATCCGAGAGACAGGGGTTCTCTCAAAGACACTTCCTCTCGAAACATCGAACACACCGGTTCCTTCTAAACTTCTTCCTATCGACACGTCAGGGACGACGGTTCTCTTCTAACACGAGACGATTTTCGTATCTCCTCGTTAAGTCGACGAGATATCGTGTCGCGTCGAACCGTTCATCCTCATCGGGATATCTTCGCACCTTACAACCGCGAAGACGAATTATTTCGGGCGGAAATCACGCGACCAGGAAGATCAAGGGAACGACGCGATACCCCCTTGATACCTCCAACGACATACACATTGTTCTTAAAATATCTAAAAATATCATCTATACTTTCAATATAACGTCGAGTCCCACTGTATTTTAATCAAAAAGAGGTAAATGTGATTATTACTTCAATTCGAAGAAAAATAATTGGAATATACTTGAAACAATTTCAAATTCGTCTAGTGTTATAGATTAGGACATTTTGCATTTAAAAATGTTTGCAATTTTTCCCTCCTTCTCTTTCTCAGACCTTTTCCAAATTTTACAATAATTACTCCTTACAAGCGGATGTTGAGACAGCAATAATACCTGGAAGACACGTCTAGCCGTCCTTCTTGAGGATTAACAAATTATTGGTTCGTCGTGTTATGCATTTTAAACTACACACCCTTTCCTTGATAATTATGATTTTTGCACTATTTTAATCATTGTAAGGCATACGCTAGAAACAAAACAATACAACTGTAAAGTTGTACGCGGCCTGAACGTAAAGTCTTCGAAAAACGGTTTGGCAGGGAACGTGTTAATTAATTAAGAGCTAAACTACGCAGTGTCAATTACAGAAATAAAATTCGACTCAAGTATATCATTATTATTATAAGTGCCAATCTCGCTGTATTTTTATAATAGCGTATATATAGACAGTACGATGAAAAATATACAGAGTTTTCTATACTTGCCAATAAATTGGAGATTCATAACTTTTAAGTGAAAGTAAGAGAAAAAGAAGGAAATGTCATTATCGTATCAATGGTCATATTCTATCGAATGTCTTGAAATAATTTGCTGTAACATATTTTGATACAGTAAATTTTATAACGAGTTGAGATTTTAAACAAATATATATTGTTATCTATACAGAACGTAACTGGAAGACTCATAATACATGGTAAAGAGGATAGGAACACACTGAGTCAATATAAAATCTCACATCGATATTTTTAATATAAAATGTGTAATTTGGTATTTCTCTCCAAGACTGTTTAACGAGTTTAACTCACCGTTATGATAACGTAATAAGTAGCGAACAATATAAACGAAGCACACGAACTACGACATAGCTGAATTACAACAATCAACAGAGAATGTATACACGTACGAATGGCAACGAGTAATAAAATAATTTAAAAAAGAAGACATCGTTTTATAACTTTCAAATCTGAATGTTGCATTCAAATGGATTGAACCTTATTACGACTTCTCTGCATACTAATTAATATTAATAATACAGATTTTTTCTATAATCCCTTTAATTTTCCCTCTCTTCGATATCGTGTATATTTCACATCGTAACAGGCGTTTATTTAAAATTTTCTGACAAAACGTCAAAAACTAAATTTCAATTAAAATTCTTTAAATTGTACGCGATCATAATTATTAAACAATTGTACAATAGAATTACGGTTAGAGAGCATGCTAAAGACTGTCAAAGTATTTGTACCTGTGAAATGTAACGTGTATAAAAGCTATATTTACATAACTGTATCTAGAAATTTCTATATATAATAATAATAATTATAATAATAGTAATTTTTCCAAAATAGCAAGCGTACATTATCTTTGTAAACCAGAATTTTCTTTCTTCTTTGCATATACAATTACAGATGTAGTAAAAATTGAATATGGAATATAACATTAATTAGGAACGAATTCAAAAACAATTACAAAAAATAGTATATATTAATCACTATTAATCAATATTATATATTAGTACCGATTTCTAATATGAGTCTAAACGCAGTGTACATAAATGAAAATAATGAAAATAGTACAATGGTAATAAACAAATATATACAATGTACTCGTTTTATATGAGAACGTATAGTCTCTGTTTTAACGTACTGTTAAATGCAGATGTCTCGAAAAATGTAATTTCAGGAAATAAATATTGCGACAACAGTGAAAGGGTGATATTTAAATTTTTAAATAAGAATTTATATATTTTACTGCAAATTCTTCGTAATTTATAGTTAATCGTTTAAACAACAGTTACTCGTGCTTTTTGCGGGAACCACTATGTATAGGGATGTAACTTCCAAAATTCACGTGACATCGATTTTTCTAAAGCCATCGATACATTATGCGGTGTACTTTAGGTAACCCTAAAGCTGACATGTCAACTTCGAATCTTTATATCTCGCTAATCGGTTCATGCAAGAAACACGGGTATGTAGCATTTTACAAATATTTCGAGGTTAATTATAAAAATATCTAAAGAAAAATATTGCAAATTTTTTCACGACATTTACGTAGTTTCTTAAGATTACTACGAGACCAAATAAATATTTTCATTACGTGTCTACTAATATCCCACGATATTGATCCGAAACATTTATATTGCACATACCTGACGAGATTTTCTTTATCACAGAAACTTCATTAAATCATAGAATCAAGCTCAGAGCAAATTTTATTAAATGCAGTTACTCAATCTTATTTGGATAAATACCATAACCGAAACTCTGAGACGGGACTCATTTGCTAGTTTTATTACTGAATATGGTTAATAAATTGTAAACGACGAATCATTTATTTATCAAACGGGTTACCGCAGAAGTCTTGGAAAGATCGATTTACGATAGAAATAGAAAGGATCGTATTTTGAAAAAGTCTATGGGAAATGTGAGTAGAAAATCTTTTTTCCTCAGCAAAACGAGAAGCACAATAGAGACTGCATAGTCAACACTGAATACACCATACATATTTTATGTCGTTCGTTTGTTTAAAAATTCGAAAATTTTTTAAAGCACCTGTGATTAATGTGTACGTCGGTGTCTCATTCGGTTCTTTTCCCAGATTTAAAATAAATAAATAAAATTTAATAAAATTAATAATTTAATAATTAAAAATTTAATTCAAATAAAATCGAAATATTTATTAGCTAAAGCCTTTTCGGCTTTTTTTAAAGCATAATTTCTCACAA
>NW_016908694.1:32439-51923 GCF_001483705.2 Eufriesea mexicana | reverse complement strand
ATATATATATATGTATATCCATTATATAAATCATATTTTTTATATGTCTCAGGACATATATCAATTTTATACACATTTGTATAACATTGTACATAAGTAATTAAGTGTATATTTGTATCAGTAAGTGAGCGTATATTTTAGTATCTGTATTAATTAAATTATATATTTCTAGTTTAATAAATACCCTAGGATAATCGTTGCAAGTGTTACGAAATGTTTTGTTTCTATAATAACTTTTTATTCTACTTTTCTTTAAACAATCTATAAATGCAACTTCCAGCATCGTGATATACTAGTATCATGCAGTGTAATAAATTAAATACGAAAAGAATTCGTGTGTAACTACAGAATTGATTACTCTATCAATAGTGACAATAAAACGTTAAATGAGAAAAGTAATAATTAACGAATATTATTAAATAATAAGTTTCTTTCTATTATTCACATCGATTACAGATTTCCATGATTTCTAAATTTTATTTTTATTTCTTCTTTTTTCATTTTTCCTTTTCTTAATAAACATTTCAAAACGTTGCGCAGTAATGCGAATCAAGAGGGTAAAAATAAATAATTTGAATATCTAGAGACTTTTCCACTTTGATGGAAACTGAAAACTGCTGAAAACACTATTATATCTAGGGCTCACGGAAACCAGGAGGACACTTGCAGTTTGAATTATTGATTCTTTAAACGCTTGAACATTTCTTCCTTTTCTAATATCAATTATCAACGTTTCCTAGTATCATTGCTGAGATGATAACATCTTTTATTAATAGATTATTGCTTTCGCTCTGGTATTTATTTGTTTCATGATTTTTCGAAAGCAATTTGTTTCTAATACTGTGAAAGAAAATTTACAAAAGATTGTACTTTTATTTTATAGCTCTTCGTTTAAACGGTTTACGCATTATTCCCGGTACAAATATCCCAAATTATAATAGAGACAAACATTGCAATTATAATACATAGAGGTACATATAAGAAATGTGGAATGAAGTGAAAAAAGAGAGAGAGATTTTATCAACTCTCACGGTTCAGTAATTATTAGTATTTTAATTATTATATATAGTCTTAATAACAACTTCTATATGAACATACTCCAAAATTTAGTAACTTGGAAGTTACTATTAATAATGGGAGTTATTGATCTTACCGATGTTTTAATTTCAATCATTTTTGTTTTTATATTGCAAAATACATTGATCCTGAAGAATTTCGATTTTTAATATTTTCTGTTTGCTAAAAGTAAATATATTATACATACCTATATATATCTATAAAAATTACTATGATATTATTACAGTATCAATATGTATGAAATATATTGTGTATAAAATATAGATACACATAACAATAACTATAATCAATATTTCTATTAGCTTTCCAATTATGTCATGAAAAATTTTTCGGATAGTTCTACAAGAATTAAATATTACGAATAAGTAATAAACAGAAAAATTGAAGAATCTCTCAACTATCGCTAAAATATATTCACCCTTTGCACTCGAGAGGCACCCTCAGTCACTATTTAATCAGATTCTAAAGATGGATGTTAATTAATATATCAAATTTATAATTACCCAACGATGCGTGGAATATCGAAGTAAAATAACTCTACGTCTTAAATTGCACACGATTTCTTATTTACTGTTTTAAAAATATCGTTCACCTTATGGCAAAAAATCTTCGAATTACTATTTTCCTGTAACGAAAAAATCGCCGAGTGCAAAGGGTTAATACATCATCACGCAAAAGCTGGAATCTCCTACTTTAAATATACTTTACAATTTTCAGGATATTTGTTTTGGCTTCAATTTCATTTCAAACATGCGGCAATATTGTATTAATTTATCTTTATTGTAAAACATAAACCTATCTACATTGTAAAAATTATAAAACAAGTAACTATCACGATCCGACGTGACAGCTGAAATTTTATCCAGGTGCAGCGAACTAAAGAGATAATAAATGGATAATAAAGATAAATTATTGTCAAAAATAAAAAGTCAACTTTGAATAATTATCGTGAAAACTGTTGAGAAATCATTTTAGTTCAAAAGTCATGAATATTGTCAATTACATGGTTGTCAAAATAAAATGAAGAATTTATTATTTACGACTTTCAATTACAGCATTTAATGTGCATTAAGTTAAATTTAATACTCCCTTTAAGTATTTGTAACGTGAAATATACAAATTTCCAGGAAATTGTATAATATATACAAAATGTTTAAGCATATCATAAATCCATCATTTTTTAATTGTAATATACTTTGCTTTTGATGCGGTGTAACTACACGAGTAATGTATATTATAGTAGAGCATAGTTTTGTCAAAACCAAATTAATTTTTAAAATGTAATTTATAATGACAAAATTAGTGTTTGTGATCGAATAAGTTCTTAGAAACTACGTTATTAATTAAAAAATTCTTTATTCTCAAGTTATTCGATTCCTCAACAACGAATCATTGTTCTACGAATTAAATTATAATTCTTCTAAATTTGAAAAAAGGTATCATTGTATCTAAATACTAACAATAGGTACATATTTAAAATCACCGAATATATTCTATTTAATTGTAATGTATTATTACCAAGATTTTCACTGTGTACAATTTAAATTTGCACAATTTATTGCTTCCATAAGAAAATAACAATTACGACTTCTATTCATATTAATTTTCGAATAATTTTCGTAAAATTCATGTGCAGTTTACCATGCAAATCCACCAAATATGTACTTTCATGTACAGTACACGACAAAATGATAGCACATTGTCATTTATAATTTTCAATGTTTCTCGGAACCGATACAATTGAAGATTCTATTTGAAATAATTAATTTTATTAGAAATAAATTTGATAAATTTATTATGAAAATTTGATTCGAGTATAAAATAGAGGAAAATTAAAGCGCAGTTTTAATTAGTTTACACGTGCAAAACAGATACCACAAAACGATAGCTACGAAAAAAAAAGAAAACAGATTAACAAAGGTTTTCCTTGTTCGAGAATGAAAAAATGTCTTACAAATTGTATCATGTTGTATCCGACAACAAACGATCGAAAAGTATTAATTATTTAATTTACGTAAATATAGTACCTAGTGACCCTCTCCCCTGTAACATCGAATCTGTTTTTTAATCATATGACTTATTATTTTTTTAAGCAAGATATACTGCTTTGAAGTTAAAGAAAAGCAGTGAAAATCATAAAATGTATATACTTTCATTTTCTCGCATACTGTATATACATAAATCCGCATATTTATACATAATAATATATACAGGTATAAAATTGTTCATAATTATGAAATTATACCATTCGATGATTAGAGTATAGTGAACAGTTTAAGTTCTTAAAACGAAAGAAATGTTTCGTCACCTGTAGCAGAATAATTTTATTGAATTTCGTCATACACAGGTAACTCGTAATCTTATCAATTTTTAACGTTTAATGTTTTATCCAACATTTGAAACTTTCGCATATATGACTCCCTAAATAATATTTGAAAAATAAACTCTTCTTTTAATTCGATGTCAATGTGTCAAATGTTTTGTGCATACCGTGTCATAATTATGTTATCGTCGTGTTTTAAGAGAAAATAATATAAAAATATAAAATATATAATGAAAAATATACAATCAAATTATCCTCATATTAGTGACGAATAGAGGCAATAATTATTAATTACGATACACGTAAGATTACAATAAAAATAAATTTACAAATACTTACGTAACCTTATCGAAACGAAATTTTATAAGCTGTAAAATATATTTGGAGCTGCATGTTTACATACACGTGCATATGTATAATACTATAAAATGAATTAAGAACGAGTTATTAGGTACCACTACTACTAGTGAAGTATAACAATGCAAATACGAAACAAATTCTTCTATGAATGAGAAAAACTAAAATTTAATATTTAATTAGAAACGAACATGTATAATGACTACATTAATGATGATAATGAAGCTTGACGATTTAATACTGTAATAATATTATCTTAACTTCTACAATATTCTTGATATTTTCATAAATGATGTTTATATATAATTATTTCTCGTATATTACGATTTTCACTCTAAAAGTTTTTTATTTTGGTTATCTATATGTACACATGTCATTGTTTGTTGGACCACGAACCCTTCTATATATGTAAATCTTAAATTAATCTTCTATGCCATAGTATAAAATGTAAAATTAAAATGAAAGAAATATGGAAATATAATCTTAATCTTAATACATGAACTATCAAACTATAATGTATACGTAAATATAATCTATATATACAGATAATAATTAATAAATAATTAAAATTATAGAACGAAAATAAATAAATATACACATATCCACTTATGTTTCTATCTGAATAAAAATCAATATTATTTCGAGTTTGCCGAAATTTATACTATACCTTCTTACAAAAACAAGCAATGTGTATCATTTTAGCCAGTTTGAAATTACAAGAATCGAAATCTCTTTAAGAAGACGTAAAATAAGAATAACGAAACTACTGCAAAATATTTCTTATTGTTTTTAAATAAATACTATCTGCTTAATTTACTACCAAATTATCAAAGCTTTTTCCCTTTTTCTCTTTTTTTCCTTTTCACATGTAGAGATGAAGGCACAACCAAAAATAAAATAAAAGTCGAAATTCCGAAATTTGCAATATTAAATATTAATATTATTAATGAATTAAATGAACTATAAACTATTGATAATTTAAAATATTAATAAACGATATTAATGATAAATATATAAATAATTTATTTGCAAAAAAGACCTCGTTTTCAAGAAACGTCACTTTCAAATCTGACGAGTGCACGTGAACCGAAGTGCATAAAACTCAGTACGGTATCTTCCCATAAAACATCGATCATAGTTGATTTTCGTTCATTACAAATGCATCTATAGGAGACTATGAATATATAGCCAGCTTCAAAAACTCGAAAAGCGAGTTGGTTTATCATTTAACATCTGAATACGCAATAATTGAATTTCTACAATTTAACTTATTCCGATTTTCGCATTCATGAACAATAACGAACAAGATTCATAAACAGTAAGCGCCATAGCTTTCCATCAAAGTCTAATTTATAGACGTAATAAATGTAAAATGTGACACACGAGATTAACCATGTTAATTTCAAGCGAAACAACACGCTTAATATAATTTGAAATATCAATTATTTCGATGCAAAGCCCCGGTAAGAGAAATTTCATTATAAATTCTTTACTGATATTTGCAGAAAGAATTTCGCCCTATATAAAATCGCATAATGTTACTGATCGTCGAGAAGATGCAAAAATCGTATTACACGTGAAATATTTTCACTCGCAAGAAAGGAGCAGAGTGCAAGTAGTATACTGAAAAGGAAAATAGATCAATCTACGAAGAAGCCAATATGGATGAATGATACGAAACGCATGCATAGCAGACTAACCAATATTAATAGGTACATGTAGAAGACTATGAAAAATGAAAAAAGGCTGTTCGCAATTACGCTGTGTTCTCTCGCGCGTATTATTAGCAACAGAATAATTAAAGAGAATGCAGATTGTATTATTTCATACCACGTAAGACTATACGTATAGTTTGACCTTAACAACTCGATGCTTTCTTCTAACATCTCGAATATACTATACCTACAACCATACAACCATACTTGTTTCAGATTTCTCTCATTTGAAGATACATATTAAAATATCAAAATATTTACTATTATAAATATTTTGTATTAAACCCACTTGAAATTTAATTAAGAAACAACCTCACATTCGTTTCAATATAAATGGTAATCCTGTCTTTCCTTAAATTTGTCAATTTATTTCATTCCTTTTAAATTTAATAAATACAAATTTTTACGTATATATAAATATGGTTGCTACTAATTCTTAGATTATACATAACCTTAGAATAAATAAACGAATTATTATATCGCGTAGTATTGCATAACACGTATCGTAATATAAATAGTAAAATTATAAATTATAAATATAAATTTACAGAAATTACAAATATATAAGTAGATAAAATGTATAATAATAATACGATGTAAATGTTTATTGGGAAATGTAAATTAGAAAATTGAACGTCTAATTTAGCTTGATTCGAAAAAGTAGTTGAACAAAAATTTACGACTTCTTTTCTCTCTATCAGTCTATGCTCACTGCTAGTTAAGCGATTGAAAACAGAATGTAAAATACGATAAAAGAAATGGAAAATAAGTGGAAGTTGAAATATGTACACGTAGAAATCAGTTTAACGGTTAGATCTCTTTAAAAAGTATACCAGATCGAGATAAAAAAAGAGGAGCAAGTAAAATAGACAAAATGTGTACATTGGAAGAGCACATATGTGATCTAACAGCTTGCACATTACATAACGGACGTAACATTTGAAACAACTAAACTGTATTATTAATACAAACAAATATTCTCCATTATATCGGCGTATATATTTTGAGGGTAAAGAATCTTCAACTGACCCGTTCGAAACATTACTCATCGTTCGATTTTCTCATTTGCAGTGGCTCGTGACTCGTACATTTACTCATATTTGAAATGAATCATCGGTTCTTTACGCCTCTACAGCTGGTTTGAAATTTATTCTCGGAAAAAAGCAATTCGAGCCACAGTAGAAAATTTAACAAGGAAATGTTGAATACAGATTACTAGTTTCATCGTAAGCATATTAACCCTTTGCACTAGAGAGGTGACTCAGTCACCATTTAATCAGATTCTAAAGATCGACGTTAATTAATATATGAAATGTAAAATAAGAAAAATAATTCTACGTCTTAATTTAAAAATATCGTCGGCTCTGTGACAGAAAGTCTTCGAATTACTATGTTTTCTGTAACGAAAAAGTCGTCGAGTGCAAAGGGTTAATTTCACGGTGTGAAACAGAATTCTGCGTTTAATATAAGATCGAATTTGATATCGTGAGGAAAATAGAAATAACAAACGACGAATTTATCGTCTGTCAGAATTTACTGTTCACGATACAGTAAAAAAGAAGGGTACTAAAATCAATATCAATCAATATCAATAGACTTGACAATGAGATCAACTATATACCAATGAGCCCTCTGTTGAGGGAAAAATTGAAAGATTAGAAAGGTGTTGGTATAAAAATTCGACTTACAATTATGAAACTGTAGTAAATGTAAAGTAAATAAAGAGAAAGGAAATAAGAGCTCAAGAAGGATATAAACAAAGCTCGCGATAAAGCTCGAATGGTGGAGCAAAAACTGTTATCCTATGCAAATTATAAAATGTATCGTACATAGAACACGAAGATGCATAATTTCTGTAGCGGGCCAGTTAAAATATTAATGGGGATGCTGAAAATAGGGTGAAATTTATAAACATAGTCATTTACAGATATAACAAAGCTGAACGAAGTATGCATACTGTAATTTGGACTAAGAAAGGAAAAGGAAAATAGAATAACAGTGGATAAAATAATTCCAAATTATGTTTCATATTATGAAAAAGAAGAACGAATAATGAGAATAATAGGAACAGTGGCGCCATCAACGATACCAATGACGATGGAAGTATCAACAACAAAAATTACCAACACTAATTACAGCTATGTCGAATCTAATAACAATATTAATTCGTCAACATCGAGATACACAACGAAAATGAAAGGTTTCAACGCTGTGCTTTAAAAATTTGCTATTAATAACACCATGAAAATACAAAAACAACGAGTGTAACGATATTTCAAGCAATTTTTACCTTTCATAGCGTGTTTACGCATAACAGGTAGCCACTGGGATAATATTCATCGATTCCATGACCGTACAACACACCTTTGATTTTGTTATTTTGCGTTCAGATTATTACGTTTCTCGGATTAAAGGTTTCTACGAACTAACGAAAGAAACGAAACCTGTTAAAACGATACAAAACATTTACTGGCTTTCACTCGTTTGGAATTTGAATAAAGCACCGTTAGGCGTGGTAGGAAGAGCGAAGGTTGGAAAGAAAACATAGGTTAATCTTGGTATTTTCGAACGGCGAGAAGAAAAAAGACGGATCCTCGGAAAGCTGCGACGCACGGAAAAATTCGACTAGACGAGAGGAAAGCGAGCTTCGCGGAACATTGAAAAAAATGCCCGATGAAAGCAAAGGAACGTAACATCTCGAGAAAACATCGTGAGGAAGAATCGACCGCACGATGTATTACCGAAATCAAAGGAAAAAAGCAAGGAAAACCCGTCGATAGGTTACCGATCGTGTCCAGCGAGTGGAAATGTAGAAGAAAAACTTCACTGACACAACAAACTCGAGGGTGAAACGGAAAATCCACAAACCGATACGTTTCCTTGTGTCGCTTCACGCATAATTTATATCACTGGTATCCACTGGTAACAGTGTGGGCAAGCGGCGGGACAATCTGTACGAGAAATCTCGCGTGTATCGATACACAAAACTATATTCCGGGCCGATTATCGGAGCACCAGAGGATCCGACGTTGTTTAGCAAGTACCACACCACCCTTTTTCCACTGATCATCAACGGCACATTCTCTTCGTTATTTTGATTCACTCGAACCCGAACCTAAACCGGAGGAAGATAGACAACACAACAAGCAGGTACACAGATCAAGAGAGGACAGACCGCGTGTATGTTATATAATGTACCCGCGTACATGTAGATGCGTGAGAAAGAGTAAGTGAGCGAATAAGTGAGAAAGAGAGAGAAAGACAGATAGACAGATAGAAAGAGAGAAAGAGAGAAAGAGAGAGAGAGAAGGGGGAAAGGAAAAAGAGAGAATGTGACAGAGCAAGCGAGTGAGTGGGGATAATAGAGAGAGAAAGAGAGTAAGTGAGGTTAGAGAAAGAGAGAGCGACAGAGAGAGAAAGAGAGAGAGAGAAGGAGCAGAGTGAGGGAGAGAGGAGGACGCAAAGACGACGATGATTGCACGAGGGATGCGTCCGCGACGGAAGTACGAGGCACACTAAGGGCGTGGGCAATCGGAGCAAGGCCGGTGTGGTGTTCTGAGGGGAGGACCACATTGATTTTGATTTTCGAAGCGCGCGCATGAGTCTCCGTGTTCAGCTCTGCCCATTCATACGTATGGGACGTTGGTCCTTAGCTAGTACACAGTACTCCCTCGATCGTTCCACATTCGACATCCACCTTTTTTTTCTTTTTTTTTTTTTATTTTTTACACTTTCCTCTTTCTCCACGGATTTTCTTTTGCTCCATTGATAAATAATCGTGCAACGTGCACGAGGCCCCCACCTAATTTTTCGAGTCACGAAAGCGATCGGTCGCGCCTCACCTTCGCTCAGCGCCAGCTCTAATTATCTATTTCTACGCGAAACGCGATATCGCTTTGGCAGTTATTTTCCCATCTATCGAACAGACGATCGATTATCGAAAATATAAATAGTCGAGAGTTGCACGTTTACGCGGAATTTCTTTCGAGTATAACGCTCATTGTTCGCCTTCGGGTTTTCGGAAACACGCGTTTGAAATTCTTTTCCACACGCCCTATGGAATATCGTCTTTATTTCACGCGCCCCGTATACGTAGAACGTAGAAAATTCATATGGAGCGAAGAATAAGTGAAATAGCTCGTTTGAAAAAGAATTCAAATCGATAAGGATATATCCCTTGTTGTTCTTGTTAATAATACGCGAAGGGATTACATGGTCCTTAGGTTATCTTCGTTAATTTTCGAAATTGCAAAACAATAGAGGTAGGCAGCACTGAAATAGACTTCGTATTTCTCTGTTATGTGAAACGTAGGCAAGGGTGAAACGGCGCTGCTCAACAGCCAAGGAACCCCTATGAGAGATATTACCAAGCGTGCAGAAAGGAATACAACGGGTACAATCATGGGAATTACTAAGACGAACTGCTGAAACTTTATAAAATAGTCATTAAGAACAGAGGAACGGATACTTTGACAAGATGTGTCTGAACCGTGCGTACACCAATTGCTATCGTTGCTGCATTAATATACCAGAAGAATCCTGTTAATCGATGAAACCATGTAAATTATTTCTACTTTCACATTTTTTAATTTTCGGTTCGACGAAAATAATTTCAGAAAAATAACTGCGATTTAATCATAGCGCGCTTTCAAACATCTCCTTTTCAATTCTCCTTTCTACTAAAAACGTTTTCGTATTTAACTTTCGAAAAGGAAATTGTTACGTGTTGACGAAAGACAAATTTCTCGATACCTCGTCCGCTTTACTCGAAATAAAAATAAATTTTTATAAAACCGTGGTAATTGTATCATTCATCCTGAACTGTTTTTTTTTAACATAACTGTAATTTTATGAGAACTGCTATTAATCACTATCCCAAGAAATGCAAGCATACACGTTTATAATAATTATTATTTCTGTATTAATTAATTGATTTACTCCTTTATTTTCTATTAATAAATTTCTTTCTTCGAACGAGTGGTATAGACTATTGAAAATTATTTCTACTCTCGCATTTTTTTATTTTCGTTCGACGAAAATAATTTCAGAAAAATAACTGCGATTTAATCATAGCGCGCTTTCAAACATCTCCTTTTCAATTCTCCTTTCTACTAAAAACGTTTTCGTATTTAACTTTCGAAAAGGAAATTGTTACGTGTTGACGAAAGACAAATTTCTCGATACCTCGTCCGTTTTACTCGAAATAAAAATAAATTTTTATAGAACCGTATTAATCGTATCATTTATCCTGAACTGTTTTTTCTAACATAACTGTAATTTTATGAGAACTGCTATTAATCACTATCCCAAGAAATGCAAGCATACACGTTTATAATAATTATTATTTCTGTATTAATTAATTGATTTACTCCTTTATTTTCTATTAATAAATTTCTTTCTTCGAACGAGTGGTATAGACTATTGAAAATTATTTCTACTCTCGCATTTTTTTATTTTCGTTCGACGAAAATAATTTCAGAAAAATAACTGCGATTTAATCATAGCGCGCTTTCAAACATCTCCTTTTCAATTCTCCTTTCTACTAAAAACGTTTTCGTATTTAACTTTCGAAAAGGAAATTGTTACGTGTTGACGAAAGACAAATTTCTCGATACCTCGTCCGTTTTACTCGAAATAAAAATAAATTTTTATAGAACCGTGGTAATTGTATCATTCATTCTGAACTGTTTTTTTTTAACATAACTGTAATTTTATGAGAACTGCTATTAATCACTATCCCAAGAAATGCAAGCATACACGTTTATAATAATTATTATTTCTGTATTAATTAATTGATTTACTCGTTTATTTTCTATTAATAAATTTCTTTCTTCGAACGAGTGGTATAGACTATTGAAAATGAATTTTGCAAACCTGTACACGAAACGAAGGAATAATAGTTTAACATATTTAGAGCGTCCTAAGATTCAGTGGATAAAATTCAAATGATCATACATCTGTTCAACAAAAATTTATCAATTAATTATAACGAATTCGAGGTAATAGGGTTCGAGTATGTAATAAGAATAATAAATTTATTATAAATATTAATAAAAATATAATTGAAAAATTGTAATTACAAAAGTAGCCTAGGATAAATGCACGCAAAATGTCCCCTATCTGATGGTACAATTATATACAGGCCGATACTATGTGAATAACATTTTCATATAACGTTTTCGCGAAACGAAAATCGGCATTCAATATTTACTAAATAAATATATCCGTACTAAATGCTCGTATACTTCGTAAGCATATGCACATTTTAATTAAGTAAACTTATTAATTTAACAGATCTGGATATAAGGTATAGGTATAGGATATAAGGTGTTTATGCTAACGATTTTGGGTAACAAAGAACACAAAATGACAAATGAAACATATTCACGCATGTTCAATTTTATTATTTCAAAAATTGTTGAATACGTTTTATACTCAATTGTGCTCTTTTTATTAAATTTCTATGAATTTCTCGAATTTTTATACCCTTAATGTATCAAATACAATTTTAGTAACGTTATTTTTGCTTTTAATTCTTGAATATTTGTATTTTCATCGCAATTACGTAATATAGGAAGAAACACACACATACACATGCGTTATTTTCATCGCGATTACGTAATATAGGAAGAAACACACATACACGCGAGAACGAGAAATATTAGTTTGCATATTAGTCTGTTATATTAAGATTCGATTAAAGTACCTGTATCAGTATACAAATGTTTAAAGACAAATTTACGTTGCATGATTCTTTTTTCATTTTCTCACGGAAAATCAACCTGTACCTAATTGTACAACCAATTTCGAGACTGCCTGTGTATTTCGTTTCAAGATATCAAAAGGTTTACACTTGACGAGAGAATTATCATGCAATCACAAATTCAATCTGACTATTTTATTTTGTGCTTCCTCTTTGTTTTTCCATTACTATAATGTATAAATGTATAAAGCATAAAATAAAATTAAAAATAAAATAAACATTAACATAGATATATATATATTTGTCGAGCAGAAAATTGCAGGAGGATTTTTGAAAGATCTGAATAATGAAAAATATAAATGTAAAAATAACGTTAAAATTAGACAGGTCGAGATGAAATTAATATTCGGTAATATTCGATATATTATACTTTCTTTAGATTAGTATGTATACTTTCTCTAAATTTGTATGTTATAATTAAGCAATATAAGCGAGCTAATAGACAATCTTTGCATTATTTTACAATTTTATCACGTTTATCGTGTTCCCAAGATCACACATAAGAGTCGAGAGGAGAACTTTTTCAACATATTCAAATGCGTTCTTTCATCCCGTTTAAACTGCGATAAACATCATACATGCAAGGAAAAACCAATGACGTTAGAGAAACTAAAGAAGAAGAAAGAAAGAAAACACGATTTTAAACAAAAGATTGTTATTTATCGATGATGTTCCTCTTTCGAAATCATTAAAATTGTGGCTATGAACGACTTTCGTGTCGTTAAAAGTAGAGATGTTTATGTTACCTGTTTAACAAATACAATGACGAGTTATGGGTTGAAAATTGAGAATATTCTAATACATATATATTTTTTAATAGAAATTGTACAGAAATATTAAAAATTCACAAATTGTAAAATTGGGTAAAGAAGGATTCTTTCTTACCATCATTTACCATTAATACTCGTGTAAAATGTATACTTGTTATGAATCTAACTGTATCTTGTTATGAATAAAAGGTAACATGATTTTTAAATGTTAACCTTATCAGTGTAAAAAATAAGAAATGATCCAATTTGGCATGATCTACCCTACTATTAAAATCAATCTTTTTATACATATTTCACATAACTTTTGTATACGTATACACGCACGGCATCAGTTTCTTTTCCTACATACACAAATGTTGCTTTACCTTTTGTCAAATTTTGGTTCGACTTTAGACGAGTCGTTACATAAAATACGCAAATATTATTTTTACATCGTTTTGTTACAGCTCGTGAATAGAAATAAATTCTCCTGATCCTTTTCCATGTAATCGTATACAATTATATGGATTACAATGTAACAATGCCTATAAACTATTATTTACACACCACAGCTCCAATTACCTTTTTCGCCAGCTCTGTTATATGACGCGTAAACATTACACTATGTAAACATAATGTTATACGTCGTATACGTGTATTACTCGAATTTTCAATTTTATACGAAATATTTTAGATTGTGAAACGATATAAATTTTAACTTGTCAATTATGATTGAAATTCCGGTCCGAATTTTTGTCAAATAACAAAATACACGATAAATAGCGATCAAACGTTTTCATTTGCATTTTCATTTATTCTAGTCATCATACTTATCTTAATGTAAATCACATAGTAAACTCTGACAAAATGATATCTACATTTACACAGAGTACTTTATTATACTATATCTTATTACGTCTAATCCTGAGTAATCGGCAAAAAGCGGTTCTTAAGGTTCTTAATGAAGGATCTCGAATATTGCCTATCCGATATCGACTGTCCAATGCAAATACAATACAGCTACAAATATCTGATAACCTTTTAGATTATGATTTCATTCTGTTTATCAATATGCTTAATCTTCTTGCCAGAGGTTGTAAGTAAACTATTATATAATACAGTAAACGTGAAATTTTTACTTAACACAGAATAATATTACATATTAACACAAATGCAGAGGACGTATAAATATTAAAGGATACAGCATGCACAGAGTGTCGAATTTTAATGGACAAATTACTCCTAATTACTCATAAATTATTCATAAACTAGCCGGAGTGATAAAAAGAAAGATGTTTCGCATAAAAATTTGTAAACGGTTTCGAAGGTGATATAAAATAATGCAATTAATTTTTCTGTCACTGAAAATGTAGAAAAAACCAACTTCTTCCTGAGAGAAATCATATATGCCTTTTAATAATTTTATTTCTTTATGATTTATAAAATAAAACTGACGCTAGTAAGGCACTAGTAAAAGAGATTTCCTACAAATATTCGAATTAAGATATTATTCTTAAATTCAATGAAATAATTTCTCAATATACGAGCCAATGTCTTCTTCTAGAGGTACATCGAGTTGCGTATTGCACATAATAATGCATTAAAAAATACATAACCGAAAAGAAAAACAGCTTAACCTTCGTATGACCTACACACATGTACATATGACCTATATACAGCTACGAAATAGCACCATCTTACATAATATATCCACGTTAAAGCGAAAACCTCGTTTACGAATGATTCGGATTTATCGATTAAAATTAAACACTATGTTTCGTATAAGACACATTAGGTTGCGTTTTTATGACGCGAAGACATCACCGTTTTCGGCCATTTTTGCCTATTGTTAGCGCATATGTGCACACAATCTTATGTCTGCCATCGCATTCGTTATTTATTATCCTAGAGAAATGAAATTAGACGAGTTTAGTGACTGAAAAATTAAATATCTGCGAAACAAAGTGCCAAAGTGTTAGTCGAGATTGTGCATAAATTTAACCCTTTGCACTCGACGATTTTCGGCTAAAGAAGAATAGGAGTTGAAAGATTTTCTGTTACAAAGCCAACGATATTTTTCTGAGCAGTCGCGCGATAATTAACACGTGGAATTATTTGATTTCGATACTTCGTACACCGTTACGTTGCCTGAAATTTGACACATTAATGAATATCGAGCTTCGAAATTTTACCAAATGGCGACTGAAGGGCGTCTCTCGAGTGCAAAAGGTTAAACGTAAAACTGCATAAAAATTTGAACGTGACGGTATGCATCGGTATCACGGATACTATATTACGAGTTAGAAACGTGAGTTCGATTAGTTATATCCTGTTGGACCCATCTTCTTTAATTCAGCCATACTTCTGTATATAGGACACGCGTGTTTTGCTTATTTCTCGAGGTGATTACAACTGCGAAACAAACTTTTCTCACTGATCACAGGTCGGGACTGTGTGCAGGACGAAGAAAAATGCGTAAATTTGAAAGCATGGCGTATACATTTATGGCGAAGCTTGAAACTTGCGAATAAGCGAGTGTCACGATGAACGAAGGTTTCAGCTGGGAATTAGGCGATGCGAGTGTAAGGAGGCCCTTATTTGCATTACTGAGTCAGAAAACGTACATAGTCACCGCATTCAAAATAGTTAGTCATCCCTCGTTACTCGCCATTTCCAAAATACAGAAAACATCCTAGTCAATCCACGACTGGGGCTAAGGTCATCATCACTCCCACTCTTGGAAAAATATATAAAGACCCAGAAAAACCGATGAAAAAGATCATTGTTACTGTGACCACATTAACTTTTAATAAATTAAATAATCTCAAAATTTATTTAATTTAAATGATAAGAAATAACAAAAAATAATTAAAAGTAAAAAAAAATATTTAAATTAATATAAGGATAATCAATAATTTGATTACTGAATTTGCTATTTTAAAATTATCGGGATCTCTAAAATAATAAGGATATTGTAAATTTATAAATATAAAAATTGATGAAATTAAAATAAATCCTAATAAATCTTTAATTGAAAAATAAGGATGAAAAGGAATTTTATAAATATTACTATTTATTCTTCAGTTCTGCCGAATTCTTGAGTGTACATTTTTTAATAAACTTATTTTATTAAAGGTCTTGTGAGTCTTCCCGTGACACGAGCACAGTGATCCTCCTGTTCCTAAGCTTGTGTTCCTCGAGGATACAAACTTCTTTATAGTTCGATTTAAGACCTCGTTATATTCCTCCCATAAATTATACCTACTTATACCGCTACTTATGTATAATGCGCAGCTAAGCAAATGAACAGAGATTATGAGAAGGAATTCGGAGGAACTATTCGCATAAAAATATGAGAAAGAGGTTAATCGATTGTTCCCTATCTAGAATATAGGAAATTCGATGACCTACTATGGATAGTCGCGTGTTAATCTTCTTCTATCATGCGATTTAACGTTTCTAAATTATATTTCGTATAATCAAGGTGAAAATGAAATTTGAAAACTCGTTTAAAAATTAGAGGAAAAATAAATGGTTCGATTGCTGTGTAAAGAAACGTGCTGCAACTTATGAAAAATGTATTATAAAAGAAGCAAATGTATTATAATATATTTGTATTACTTACATTCTACCGTTCTTATCGTTAGCTGGTCTCGTTAACCATCTTTCACCATTACCATGCTATTACCTTCGTCGTATACTCGCATTACTTCGTGATATATAAATACTTCCGTATTACTCCGTTCCAAATGCTTCGCAAATGTAATGTTTTAGCAACGACAGCAAAGTAGATGAGAAAGAACAAATAGAAAATTATTGAATATAAATTGAAAGAACTAGATTCACGAGAGCTTTTTTAGTTTACATCGTATCGTGAAGCAAAGCGAAACATTGAATACAATAGTTGTCTATTGAGCATAGAAACGGTAGAAACGGAAGTTGCAAGGCTGACCTCATACTGTATGCTATAAACAACCCTACCGGCTCTTTGAAAGAAGGGAAAATATTGGAACTTTCCGCTAAAATAATTTAAGAAAAATGTTTAAAGATCCTTCATTCTTGACATTTAAAATATTCTCGTTGCACTCGTAATTTGTATTGTTTAAAATATCATTGTTTGGTGACAATAAACATGTATGCATGTATGGAGTTTTAGAGAAAATAATAATTTTGATATTTTTAGTACATTCCTCTGTTCCTGTTTATCAAGCAAATGAAGTTATTTGTACAATACGGGTCACATAACATTAATACGTAATTCTTTAAAAAACAAAATGCGAAACTTTCTCTATCATTTTAATTTCTCGAGGAGAACAATTGATAAAGCTTACAATAGTAAATAGGGGAAAATTGTTAGTGGTGGATGAAATTTAATAAAAATAAGAACAATTATTTATTTGATTACAAATATTATCAAACACAAATATTACGTTGAAATATAATTAATTTATCACGAATGCTCTCTCACACGTCTTCTCACTATTAATACTCGATTGCAACTAACGTATGTCGAATCACTATCTTTTTTTCTTTCTTCTTTCATACATTACATTGACGTACATCATTGACACACCTCAATCATTACACGCATATTTATTTATCATAATAACCTGAATTCATTAGATATTTCAATCCCATGCATACTTGTTCCACTCATTCAAATACATATATACTTGAAAATCTATGTAACCATTACCACAAAAATAAGGTCAGGTAAACCAAGATACACCAAGAGTAGACGAAAAGAAAACATTTTTAGTACCTCGAAAATCGTAATTAATAAATTATACATATCATATTACACGTGTACCAATGATAACGAATAAAGGAAGAAAATGAAACATATTCCTTGGGTCTTGTTACGCCGTTGCTTCGCTGTATCGTTGCTTATCCTCTCTAAACTCGATCGTTTTAAAATCGCAATTGATATCTGCAGCGAAACGCTGTTACATTTAAATAACGAAATTTCTTTTCAGCAGCTTCCTAACCGACAAACTTTACTTCTCGCAGTTGCGAAATACGTTATATAAAGAAAATGTTATAAATTTTTACTTAACGTATAAATGTTTACAGTAATCGCGGATATTTTATTTAGATGCCTAGCTTGTTAGACTTAATATGATGAAAATGTACGTTTTAGTGCGAATTAATTGAAAAAAACGTGTAAATATCTCGCCGTTGCAAGTGTATCGTCAAAAATGCCTTATTGTATATTTATAACGTAAGTATTACTAATAACACATACCGATGATAAGTGTACTAATATGATACCATTTCGGACGGATACATATTTATCTGTGGTAACCTAATTCCAGTTTCAGAAAATAAACAAGCGAAAAAACTAAGGCTTTTCATCAACACGCATGTTATAATTGGCAGGAGTTCAATGTAACAGTACTGTAGGATACCAAAAGAAATCGCGAATCGGCTATTGCCAACGAAAACAAATTGTAAACCGATCGATATCTTCTAGAAGCAAATCGAAAAGTTATTCTATATAACAAAATTAAGTTACGTGACTCCTCTACGGGGAGGTGAAGCGTAGGTTAAGGAAAGCATAAAAGCGTGGTCCTTGACAAGCAAAACAGAGTCCTTAGAAATCGGTTGTGACCAGCACAAGCGTGAGTCGCTTGGTGTTGGAAAGAGAGTTTTAAAAGAGTGCGTCTTTGTGTGTTTTCGTTATCTTGGTGTTCTTTCCCTAAGTTAAATCAGTTTACGAGTTTTGAGTTTGCGTTATCGTGTTCTTGTTCTTTCGTCAATTTTCGGTGTCTCAAGACCAGTTTCGCCATCCTACAGTACCAACAGTTTTTCCAAAAATCTCGAAAACTAGGGCCGGACAACGAGTATTATGGGAAATAAAAGTTATTCAGAATTTCATCTTCTATAACACATTTCAAAATCGTCAGAATCAATCCACGTATTCAGCCGTTTTTTCGAATTTTATGCTTTTGCAAAAAAGGAAAAAAAATATTTTTTCAAGTTCCTCCGAGACTGCATTTCTTATTAACGCTAAAATATAGCATTCAAGAAAAATAGAAAATGGAAAAGTTGATTTAGAGCAGAGGCACTAAACTGCTGCAGTTTTAGCAGAAGATGTGATAAACTACAGGATAGCGTTACGAGAAATACAATCGAATGCTATTCATTATCGAATTAGAGAGCTCAGTGATAACGATAAACAAAAATAGTTCGAATCGATGAATTTCTGAGTGGCACAGTTTTTCTCTGTGATCCAGCTAAAACTAAAGAGCATATTCCATAATGTGCAGATTTTGCTGTCAAGCCTATGGTCATATTTAAAATAATTATGGTAGCAGGACTTTTAGATACAAGGTGTGCAAATAAACAATTCATACTAAACCATGCAATAAAAATAAAAAAGGTTTTGCAGTAAGAATGTAATTAGAATAAAAATTATAAAGTAATTAAGGATATTGCTACTCAAGATAGTACAATACATGGATGATTATATTGTATTATATAATATATTATATTATATT
>NW_016908694.1:31147-31451 GCF_001483705.2 Eufriesea mexicana | reverse complement strand
CACTCTGGATCCTTATTATTACAACTAGTCACGCAATATTAATTTGGCGCGTAATAAGCGTTGGAGGGATGTGCAGGAGACTCGGAACTGGTTGGTGGAAGTGGAAGTTTAAACAAATTGTTAATTTGTTTAGGTTTGGGAAATTCTAATTCTTTTATGGGGGTTGACTCGGGGGGTTAGTTTCGGAGGTCGAGGTGTCCGCGAATCGTGGGACACTGGTTATAAACGAGTAAACCATCGTCCCTTCGATTCGGGTCCCTTGTTCTTGAGGGTATGCATGGAAATAGGGATAAGGTAGAGGTCT
>NW_016908694.1:25378-31020 GCF_001483705.2 Eufriesea mexicana | reverse complement strand
AGAATGTGCGATGAATAATAATCTGGAAATATTGTGGGAATCTTTGTAAAAACTAATATTATTAATAAATAGTGTGGTATCGCAGGATGAGTGGGTTGAGCCTATTATCTAGAGTGCGTGCGGAAGGACGAATGACCATGTGCTAGGATCGTGTGGACGGGATGTTTATGAATATATCGGATGAAAGTGAAGAGTGCCTCTAGGAATGCGTTTGAGTGTTTGGGCTACGTGACCCGCTGATGGCAAGACTGCAAGGAGTGAATGGGAAATTGTAATTGGAAAAGAGAGAATAGGTATGAAAGAGGATAGAATGTATGGTTTTAAATAGGGATGCAAGGGCGTGAAGCGAGCAGTATGTAGTATGGTGTAGTATGCAGTATAGATTATGTTAGAGTTCGTAATAGAGTTATTAGAAGAGAGTTGTAAAGAAAGAAGTTGTATTTTAGTTGTAACAGCTGTAATCTTAAATTGTAGTAGTAATAGTAGTAGTTGTTGTTATAAATTCGTAACCAAATCGTCACCGCACATTCTATTATTATTTTATGTTTAATAAATAGTTTTATATTATTTAACAACCACCATGTCTCTACAATAGTTTAATAAGTGACATCGTCTGGTATTCATTATCCACCACAAAGAATTGTTTAAACTTGTTTCGTGTTGTCTTTTATTTACATGTATATCACTGTTTCACCAATCGCTTTCCTTATTCAACCTTATATTTACACTATATGTACATATACATACTACATATAGGGTGTCCCAAAATTAACGCAAGAAGTAATTTTGATAGAAAACACAGGTTTTAATTAAGAAATATGAATATACTAACAATAAAGACGCGTTACCCTTTCGTATAGCACTCCATTTTTAACACTAGACTTACGGAACCCGTGAATTTGACGGAAGGGTTGCTCCAATTATACGATGGTAACAGATTTAGTTAACTTATGTTAAGACTGTTAATATAATATATAATTGTTTTTAAATTAAACTAATTGTTAAAAAAAAAGGCACGTGGTTTCCTTTACTTGTCAATTTGACAGGTCCTTAGAATATGTCCTTAGAAATAGGTATACAGATACCGTCCGTAAACCTAGTGTTAATAATCCTGAACTGTCAGCTGTCATGCTGTCCTTTTTCTCGATGACAATACTTTATCGCGCAAATGTCACAAAATTCAAATCTAAATTAAGAAACTGTTACTATAATTTACTATAATATTAAACTAAGAAATCTGTTGAAATAATAGCCACGATAGATATGTATAGTGACAGAATATGCACGAATAAACAAAGATGAATAATAGTTTAAAAATTGTTATACTCGACACTAATTGATTAGAAAAAATTCAAATAAGCTTAAAATTTGTCCAAGTGTCATGAAAATGATCAGATTACCCTTCCCGCCATAAACAATATATCTGAAAAATAAAAACTGACATATTATTGTTACGAGATCATATCCACCCGGTATTTGGCTAAGAACAGCGGATCGTAACTTCAGTGCAGAACAATCCAGCACCTCCCAGAATGTTCGGCTTAAATAACAATCGGCTGTTGACTATAAAAGGAACGTCTTCCATCGAAGTTCAGAGAGTGCTGTCCCCCTTTTCAGTAGGGAAAATCTATTCCGACGTTTTAGAATTCTTCGGCAATCCAGCGATCGAATTGAAGAATAAGAATTACACTCGCGATTTGTAACGTTACTTACTATTTACAACTATTAATTTGCTGGAAATTTCAACGTTTGGACAGCAAGGCGCTGTCCGAACCCACGCCAAAAGATCTAACACACCTAACTCGATCTTAGACCACATATAGGGAATTGTAAACAAAATTTTTGTTTAGTTTGTACGACATGAAAATTGGCAATATTATCGTAGTTCAGACGCCACATACAGTGCCGGACAAAAGTATTGGCACAGCATGGTTGTTATGGTTCAAGTGCTTATAACTACTAAACAAATTGATTCGAAGGAAAAACTTTTTGACATATTCATTTATTATCTATTCTAGTTTTATTACATAGTAGAAACAATAAAATAAATACATTGATTCACGAAACAATAACAAAAATGTATTTATCGAACATTTTATGGGTGGACAAAAGTATTGGCACACTCGAATAAAAACGTTTAAAAATGACTTGAAATTAAATATTAATATTTAGTTGGCCCTCCTTTCCTTTTAAGAACTTCCTTTAATCGTTTGGGCATTGAATCTACTAACTTTTTTGTAAAATCTGGCTCGATTTTATTCCATTCTTGTAAAAGAATATTCTTCGAGTCTGTTTTGCATGTTATACGATGTTTTCGAATCCTTTTTTCCAATTCGTTCCAGACATGTTCGATATGATTCATGTTTGGACTCTGGGGTGGTGTATATAGGGAATAAGAAGTATAATAAATGATCCAATGACGTACGATGTAAGCTGTGTGCTTTGGATCGTGGTCTTGTTGGAAATAGAAATTCCGCGGGAGACTTAATTTTTCCGCACTTTTGAATAAATTTTGTTTCAATATATTTAAATATGCGTATTTATCCATAATATCATCTATAAAAATTAATTCGCCAACCCCAGATGCTGCTATAGAACCCCACACCATAACTCCATCACCTCCATGTTTTAACTCGATTGTAAATTTCGTAGATCCAATTCGGTATTTGGCTTTCTCCAATCTAATATTCTACCATCGGATTTAAATATGTTAAATTTGCTTTCATCTGAAAATAGTATGTTGCTCCAAAATGTTGAATCCCTCGTTATAAATTCTTTGGCAAATTCAACCTTTATCTTTCGATTTTTTCCCGATATGTATGGCTTTCTTCGCGCAACACACGCAGAATATGCAGCAGTTTTTAATACCCTTCGCACAGTTTTTCAACTTACTTCTTTTTGACACTCTTTATTTAATATCATTCTGCGTTCCGAGGAGTTTAATTTAGAATTTTTCTCCACTTCGTTTACAATTTTACGTTTTTCTGTAACAGATAACTTGGGAGGACGACCATTTCGATTCGCACTATCAAAATCTGATTAATTTATAAATCGTTTTACAATGCTTCTAATAATGAAACGACTTTTGTTAACAATTTGTGATATTTCGCTATAAAATTTTTGCATTTTATACAAATTTAGTATTATTTCTCTTTCTTCACTTATCGTTTCTTTCGCCTTTCTTCACATTATTACTTTTTCTTACTTTCCCTATTGCTAAACGACTGAAGTTTAGGATGATTGTTGTTAAAAATGACTAATCAGGGTGTCGCCTAACTAGATTTTAAAATGATGAAGGGAAATTTTTGAAACAAATGCGGATATACTCGTGTGCCAATACTTTTGTCCACTCATAAAATGTTCAATAAATACATTTTTGTTATTGTTTCGTGAATCAATGTATTTATATTATTGCTTCTACTATGTAATAAAACTAGAATAGATAATAAATGAATATGTCAAAAAGTTTTTCCTTTAAATCAATTTGTTTAGTAGTTATAAGCACTTGTACCACGACAACCGTGCTCTGCCAATACTTTTTCGGAAGAGATTAGAAATCGATCGGGACTGAAATTTTTTTCTGTCCAGCGTCATCGTGCCGATCGAAAAACGGGGGAAAAGATAGAAACGAAACCGGCGATTTAATGGTACGTTGGAAAATCACATCGAGATAATTACGACGATCCATCGGGCAGCAGCGACTGTTAATCACGTTAGGAGCGCTCCCTGCGACACGCCACTCTACGCTGCTCGGTCATTGTCAACCATGAGCAGAGCCAATCCGCAACAATTCGCAAATAGTTGCATTTCTTCGAACTCACCGTTGCATAAAAATGGATGAAATCGGTATAATTAATCTTAAAATAAGCTACGTACCATTTAATTTTACCTTATGCAATTTCTGTTCTTTATACTTCATTCAAAAATTACAACCTTTTTTCCTAAATCAATCTATAATTGTACGAATAAGTTAATTCGGTAAAAATTGACTAACATATCGTGTATGTACGTTAGAAGGTCAAGTGATGGAATACATGTACAACGTTGCATTCTCTTCGCATTTTGATTTAATAAATATTATCTCCTATTCTTCATGTTGATCTTGTATCGCACTTGATTCCTGTTAATCTTTGTAAAGAATTATATTTGTGGTACTGAATATTGCTGTATGTATTACGATTTTAATAATAAGGGATTAACCCTTAGAGCGCTATGGACGCATGTATGCGTCTGGCGAAAGTCACCAGCAGGGACGGTGGACGCATATATGCGTTGTTCAATTTTTGCGGTCCTCCATGTGATAATATTACATGTAACTTTATGTGAGACAAATATATGTGTGTTTCTTAGCAACGGCAGTAAAAAAGACAAATGATGGAACAAATAATAGACGCGAGGACGAGTTTATTCTTTTGTATATCTGTTCCGAGTATCATTAGTAACCTATTAACAATATAGTATACGTACAACAATATTAACAATATAAAAAAATTTATCATACGCAAATAAGCTATTAATTTTTGTTTCGTTTTTGTTCCTTATTTTTATGTTAAGTTATATTGTAAATTTTATTGATTCTAACAGATAATTGATGCTTGAAAATAACGTTCTTTTATTATTTAACCTGCTGCAAAAGAATTACAATAATACCTTGTTAGCTGCGCCTTGAGCAGTTAATCAACAGAGCTCGCACGAGCGAAAAGTATTCCGTTTACAGCGATCGTAAACGTTAAGCACGCACAGTCCCTATGAAGCGCTTCGGCAGAGAGTCGTCCGCACTCTAAGGGTTAATTATGCTACTGGCAGATGGAAAAGATCTTTGATGATAACAATTTAAACGGGCGTTTACGCTTGGACAGGAGCAAACCGGGATATATTGCACGTATCATAGAAAACGAAAAGACGGTTCAAATTATGGCGGGAAAAAGACCAGGATACGAAAAGAAGATAAAACCAGCGAGAGACGAAAAGATAAAAAAGAAATTTTTTAGAAAAAGGAGAGAGAGAAAAAGACAGTAACGATGGAGGAAGAAGAGGAAAGGAATTGGCAGAAAGGGATGAAATATTTGAAGAGGAACGAGCGTAGTCAGAGAGGATTTTTGGAATAAAGGAACCAGGATGTGGCGAAGAATTTAGATAAGGACAGACAGCTGTGCAAGAACACGATGGAAGCAGTGAAATCGAAGGTGTTAAGTACAACTGGCAAATACAAATGGATAAGAACTTGGCAGAAGCCAGAGTATTTGAGGAGGAAAAAGGTGAGTATATAGCGAAAGACTCGTAGCGAGAGCCAGATGTGGGAATGCTAAGTGCAATAGATATAGATTTTGGGAAGAGGAAAGGGCTTGTACACTATAAGCGAAAGAGGCAGAGCAGCGATAAAACGCTGGCCGAAGGAACACGAAGAAATGGAGAGAAGGAAAACGTTAAAGAGGTAAAAATATCGATAGAGTGGAGAAAGTTCGGAAAGACAATAAAGTGGTTGAAAAAATTACAGGAGAAAAAGAGGGAGCAGAAGAAAGCTCGCATAAATAGGAAAATATTGTAGGATGGCGAATACTGGTCTTGAGACACCGAAAATTATCGAAAGAACGAGAACGCGATAACGCAAACTCAAAACTCGTAAACTGATTTAACTTAGG